>NW_024754200.1:0-9950 GCF_018991925.1 Homarus americanus
GGAAGTGTATGAGCAGGTACTGTAAACACCATGTGGGGTGAGGGAGGTGTAGGACCAGGTACTGTAGACACCAGCCGGGTGAGGGAGGTGTAGAACCAGGTACTGTACACACCAGGTGCTGTGAGGGAGGTGTAATGGTGAGGGAGGTGTAGGACCAGGTACTGTACACACCAGGTTGGGTGAGGGAGGTGTAAGGGTGAGGGAGGTGTAGAGGTGAGGAGGTGTGGGACCAGGTACTCTACCACACACACCAGGAATGGGGCGAGTTGTAGGACCAGGTACTGTACACACCAGGTGGGGCGAGGGAGGTGTAGGACCAGGAACTGTACACACCAGCCAGGTGAGGGATGTGTAGGACCTGGTACTCTACACACCAGGTGGAGTGAGGGAGGTGTAGGGGTGAGGGAGGTGTAGGACCAGGTACTGTATACACCAGGTGGGGTGAGGTAGATGTAGGGGTAGTGGAGGTGTAGGATCATGTACTCTACACACCAGGTGGGGTGAGGGAGGTGTAGGACCAGGTACTGTAGACACCAGCCGGGTGAGGGAGGTGTAGGACCAGGTACTCACACCCAGGTGCTGTGAGGGAGGTGTAATGGCGAGGGAGGTGTAGGACCAGGTACTGTACACACCAGGTTGGGTGAGGGAGGTGTAAGGGTGAGGAAGGTGTAGAGGTGAGGGAGGTGTAGGACTAGGTACTGTGCACACCAGTTGGGGTGAGAGAGGTGTAGGACTAGGTACTGTAAACACCAGGTGGGGTGAGGGAGGTGTGTGTGTGTGTGTGTGTGTGTATGTGTATGTGTATGTATGTCTATTTCTGTATGTGTGTGTGTGCATGTAAATACTACTACTACTACTATTAATAATAAACGGTTTATTAAAAGAGTTGCAGCCGATGGCTGAAAATATACAAATTTGCATGTGATTTAGACATAATAATATACATTCAATACATTCACAGGGATGTACAGTACATAAACCAGGAGCTGTTTATTATTTTAACAATAGATGGGATGGTGATCTTCTTATATCTATCAGTGCGGGCTCTTATTGGCTGAATTTTGTTGTACTGGCGGACTGCGCGAGGTGGGCGGGGAACTGTCGGTGGCAGTAGGTGGCGATGACGAGGATGGTGCTGTAGTTCACTGCCAAATCCTGCTAATGCGTGGTTGTGGAGGTCACTGAGGGATGGCATTTCCAGGGTGGAGAGAGCGTTTTTGTAGCGGGAGTAGTCTGTGCCGACCATGATTCTGCAGGCTCTCTTCTGTACCTTCTCCAGCTGACGTTGTTGGGGGGAGTTGAGAGAAGACGACCAGGCTGGTGACGCATACGTTAATTTGGGGAGAATAAATGCGTTGTAGATAGTCCTCAGCTCTGGCATGGGTGCCCCAAGTGACCTGAGTCGTTGTAGCATGTAGAGTCGGTACGAGGCTGCCTCGATTGTGCTGTTTACTTGGGCCTTCCAGTCCAGTTTGTGGTCTATAGTTACACCCAGGGTTTTGGCAGACTGCACTAACTGGGGAGGATGGGCACCCACTGTGACTGCTGGAGCTAGCATTGGAGTGATGGCGGTATTGATGTGCATAACTACGGTCTTGGTGTGATGATGGTGACCTTGTTCTCCGTAGACTATGCCTGTAGCTTGTCCAGGGTGCCTTGTAGCGATGAGTAGTCCGGTGAGGTGTTGTCCACTGTAACCCCCTAGTGCACGTCATCCACGTACTTCCACCTGCGAGGAGTGTGCGATAGAGCGTGTGTGTGTGAGGCACACTCTAGTTTAGAGAGGACACACAGAGGACTGGAAGCCCTAGTCGTAAGAGCTTGGCATCATGGGGAGCGTGACCGTCCCTCACCCACCACAAAAATCCCAAAGTAATGAAGGCGAGACTGGGGCCGCCTCTACCCCTTCATGACACTCCCAGGTAGTAAAGGAAGCCACTAACGCTGATACCAACCACCTGATGACAAGGTGTGATACTCGCTCCCCTATTGTGGGTCTAGAGAGAGAGGGAGAGAGATAGGGGTGGGTGTTGGGGGGGTTAGTGCCATAACTCACCCTGATGAATGGCCTTCCTCCCGGGGATGATAACAAAAGACCAGCTGAATTTAGCATCGCCCTACACCCTTGACAAGAGGAAGAAGGTAAATGTATGGAGGTTCAGATGAGAATATTTTTATAGCACAATATATACACGAAGAAAACTCAAATATTGTCTCGTAAATTATAAAGCAGGAGATTCATATTCTTTCCCGTTACGTTCATTTCCTGCACTCGACATTTTAACCCTCTCATTGGCGCCAGGCCAATCACCTCCTCCCGCAGCGAGGTATTCCGAGCGATTGGCGGAGACCTCTGGCAACCAAGAATTGTGCGGCAGGCCCCGCCCACTGTAGACGTGGCCCAGCCAATCGCCGCCTTTGCCAAAATTGGGTCAGGTGTTGTGAGGGGGCGGAGCGCCAGCCTCGCAAAATGACTGCAGAGCGCGGGTGATCGACCCTGACGGAGGACCAAAACTTGGCGACTACGTCTATGTTCTCAGCTCATCACCTCCTACACGCATCACCACGATTTTCTTTCACGAAATTTTGTTGGATTATATTTTTTTCGATCGAACAGAAAGCATCAAGAACCTATCCTTAAGCCCAGACAGCGCATGTTGCAAATACTGGTAAGCGCCAAAACGCAGGAGTGGGTGGGGAAATAGAGGCTGCTCCGCCGTCCCTGGGCTGTTATCGATTTATTGCAAGACATCGCTTTTACCCAATTTTCTTAGGTGTACGTGAATACTTTCCAGCCCGTTGTGGTATTTCTTAGTAGGACCAGTGGGCATCTTCAACTGAACCAACCGGTTACGTGAGAGTGAAGTAGGCACCCAGAAGCCCACAACTGCAACACTCTCTCTCTCTCTCTCTCTCTCTGCCGATAATGTGGAGACGCATACATCCGCATACATCACAAACTTGTATTAAAGTTTTATCTTCAAAAAAAAACTGAAAATCAAACGAAAGGACGTGAGCTTGAAAATAAACTGGGAGTTGGGTACAAGAAGCGGGAGCACAGTGAGGCAGCTTCCTGTAGTGACTCCTCGCACACACTCCACCAAGAAACAACCGTCCATCAAAAACACAACATCTTAACTCCTGAACATGTAGCTTTGTTTCACAATCATTTCCACAAGTACCATAATTACGCTTACGGCCATATTATTAAACAACATCTTCCCTTGAAGAATGTCTTCATATCGAAAGCCGTATTTTTAAATGCGAAGAACCTTTTAGTGCAGCGCACGACAGAGTGTGGTGGCATGAAATCGAATTAATTGCACCAAACTTTGAAGAGGTGGCTATGAGCTACTTTTCGTCACCCTCTTCATAATTATTGTGTTAGTTTTATTGAATATTTCTTGTCAATATGATTAACGTACAAAGAAACAGGTATTGGTAATTTTACAAACTTTTGTTTTTTACATTATTGGTTTTACGGCCCATATTATGACAGTGCAAAAGCTGTTCCCTGTCCTAATACGACTTTCGTAAAAGCTGTGCTGCCTGTCAATTGTTATTGCCAAAGGCAAGCTGCTGTAGTCATCCCGTCTTACTAACGCTAGTATTAATCTTGTAAGCACATTTACGGTAATCTATTAAACTTTTTAGCAGTTTTATTAGTGAGTTTCTGTCAGGAAAATATAAACTAGTGACGTTCTTGCCTGGAAATATTCGAATGGATAGAGGCAAATTTCACTGGGAGAAAATCATCTCAAAACTTTATGTTGCATATATTAATAAATTAAGTCCATTAAAGTTATTTAATGTAACTTTTAGCAGTTTTATAAGTGAGTTTTTATCTGGAAAATATAAACAGGGGAGGTTTATGCCTAGAAATATCAAAATGGGTAGAGGCAAATTTCACTGGGAGGGCATTATCACAAGGATGATAATATTACATACAAAAACACCTTTCATACAGTGGATCATGATATAATATGTAAAATACTGCAGGCTCTAATTTTTCATCACCAATTACAGTATTTCGTTTTGGTAAACTTCCATTTGGCTGAATTAGGAGCATAATAAAGCAAGTTCATTGGAAGCTGGAGTTTGATTATTTCATGAAAATGTGCCTTAAGCATATATGACACAATATTTTGGCTAATATAGAGGACTTCACAGCAGCTTCCCCCGTCTCAGTAATAGTAAGTTCGCCCACGGCAAGTCATAATTTATGCTAGGTTAGGTTAACTTAACTTTACTTTAACTTATAAATACTCTAACACCTTTTCCAACATTTGCCATCAATACGACCGTCTCACTATAAAACATATTGAAATTGCGGCGTTTATAAATTTGTTTTCTCTGAAAACAAAAATTTTTAACCTAAGAAAATATAATAAAGGCATACCAGCCCTTAAAGGCCATTTCCTATTATTTTATGCATTACTGTACATTATTATTTTTTTTAAATTACATTGGAAACATGAGAAATCTTTTATTTCCCCGGTGTTTTTAACTAACAGGTTGAATTGGAAAAAGGAAATTTTTAGAAAAATGAATCGGGTGAAATCGAATCTGGAATTTTTGGTATAAATTTGGAAACCAAGATGGACAAGCGGCACTGGCAAGGTTGGAGGAAATGCAGAGACAACGACACGGATGACGGCTCCGCAGAATTGTAGGTGACCGCATGAACCCATTCACAGCAATGAGCGATGCTGAATTTGTTGACCGATTTAGGCTAAGAAAGGAATTGGTTAACAGTATCATCCAAAAAATTCAGGAACAACTTCCTGTTTCCAATGATAGGAGAGGTAAGCAAAGTTCCATATGACAGATGGTACAGGTTATTTCTACTGAACGTGTATGTTTTAAACCATGGCCTATCCGGGTCAATATAAATAACACTAAAGCTACGTAATTATTACCACGTTAATCAATGCTTACATTATTTCATGTTGCTACTGTACTTGCTTCACACCTCGACCTTTCATCATGTGTGCTTCACAATATAGCCATAATGACTAGGGTCTTATTACCAGAAGAGGAAGGCGAAGAAGAAATGGATGATTTGCATATAAACCCAAATATAGGTCAAATAAATATGCAAGGCAGGATTAAAAGGCAACAAGTCATCAGAGACCACTTTTGAATATTGTTTATACAGAGAATTACTTTTAGTTGTCCATCCTTTTAACTGTACAAGGAGGGTCATTTATGTCCGTTAAGGTCTCAGCAGTCCAGAGGTATAGTAATGCCTCTATGTAATACTGTATAGAGCTACAGTACAAGGTTTTGGCTGTTTGCAATACCTGTAGTTACATTCATGATATAAAGACAGGAGATGATTTTTTAAAGTGTTATCTATATACTGTAGATGTTAAGGTCCATATGGAGTTACTGTATTTATACACAGTTCTTTGTTCTATTATGTTCATATGTAATTGGCAATAAGTGTAAAAAAACTCACACTTTCAAAATGCAGTTACTAAAAATTCATACTTGTCAAAACTGATGGCATTTGTAATATTTTTAGGAAACACATATTTTTCTCTGTAAATTTTATTTATTTTGTACATATCACACTTTTGTTAATTCAAACAATACTGTATTTATAATCAGGATTCTGCAACATTGTCAATATGTAAATTAGTATATAGTGAATTAAAATAAAATAAAAAAGGAAAATTGACATTACAAAGTCATTAACTAACCTATATATTCAGTCAATTACTGCTATACAGATCAAAAAGTTGGTAACCAACTGGGTGGGAATAAATATTAATGCAACATATTAAGTTTCAAATGATACAATACAAAAGAATTTGTTGTTACCAAGACTCACATGAAATTCGACTGAATATCATCCTCAATTTTTATTAAATCAGAACCACATTTATTAAAGCTATTTCCACCACCAATTCCTTGGTGTGAGCGGGCTTTGATCAATACAGTACAGTACTCTAACATTTTCTATTTTCACAATTTTCTGATGAAATATCCCAAGAGTTTTTTGTTTTTATAAATTATGGTACAGTAGTTAGGTAGCAAATCCCAGAAGTTATGTATTATGTACGCCAAGTTTAGTTGGCTATTAAAGAACTAATTTCAATTAATAATTGAAATTTTAGTTCGGTATTGAATACATACTTTTAATTATTAAATTAATTTCAATTTAGTTACTGTAGTACGTACGGAAATAAATTTAAATTATAAATTAAATTATAGTTAGGTATTAGATACTTATTTTGAAATAAATTAAACTATAGTAAGGTAGTAAATACAGACTATAAAGTACTAAATTAAATTCTAGTTCGTTACTGAAGTACATACGGAAATAATTTTAATTATTAAATTAAATTATAGTTAGGTATTAAATACTTAATATGAAATATTAATTTAAATTATAGTTAGGTATTAAATACATACTTTTAAGTAAATTAAATTCGAGTCTGCCTGTCTGTCAGTTGTCTGCTTGTGTCTGCCTGTCTGTCTTTGTCTCTGTCTGTCTGTCACAGATAAACAGACAGACAGACAGAAAGAAACGGACACAGAGACACACAGAGAGATTGAGATATAAAGGCAGACAGAGACTGAGACACACAGACAGAGACACAGACAGACATGACAGAGACCAACAGACAGACAGAGAGATTCCTACAAGTTGTTATTATTTCTTCTTTTACCAAAGTGTTCCTGTTGCTTAACAACTCAATCAGATACGTTATGGTTACGTGGTGAGTCAAGGGACAGTTGTCTGTTTCAGTTTGGGTGACAGCGGTCGAGCCTGAGAAGAGCGCCGGACCTTCTTATTTACGGCGATTCCTTCTTTATCTTGAGTTATTAGCCAAGATTGTCTGTCTCTCCCTGTCTGCCTCTGACTGTCTGTCTGTCTCCGCTCGTCTGTTTGTCTGTCTGTATGTCTTTTTCTGTCTGTGTCTTTCGGTGTGTTTGTCCGTTTGTCTGACGGTTTCTGTCTGTTTCTGTGTGTCTGTCTGTTTAATGTCTGTCTGTCTGTGTCCGTCCGTCTGTCTGTTTTTCTAACTGTCTCTGTTTGTCTGTCTGTCTACAAATCCTCCCTAAGGAATCCTATCCTATAAATCAACATACCCGACCACCGCCCCCCCCCACCCCCCAACAAAAAATAAATAAATAATTAACAAAATAAAAATAAATAAATAAATTAATAAATAAAAAAATAAAAAATAAAATAAAATAATAAATAAATACAATAAAATAAAATACCAACCAACCTCCAAACACAGCAACACCCCCACCCCCCCAGACAAAGCCGCACAGAAATACTTACAATTCTCCATACCCAACCTCAGGGACAACCCTCTCAATAAAAACAACCTAACTCAACAACTCCCTTCAACAAAAAACAGACAGACAGACAGAGAGACAGAACAGACAGCCAGAGACCGACATAGTGGAAAGACAGAGAGGCTGAGACAGAACGAGACAAACACAGACACAGACAGACAGTGACAGACATTGTAAAAATAGACTGGCAGACAGAGACAGACTGACGGACAGACAAACAGAGATACAAAGACAGACAGAGACTGAGAGACAGACGGACAGAGACAGTTAGACAAACTAACTCTACCAAAGCACCAATCACCTACTGCGGCACCAAGAGACGCCAACCCCAGTAAATAGAAACCCTCCTCCTGGTGTACATTAACACAGTATAACCTTTTTCTTCTATATTTTAAATTTATTTCTGTTCCTTTTTCGCCCCCCCCCCTCCCCCCCCCAGGCCCCGTTGTGGGTCGTTTGATCTGTGCCCGGGTGGGTTAATTCCCATTAAAAAAAAAAGCAACTGGCTGGGCCCAGCCTCGAACTGGTCCCGGCGGTGCTAGACGTAGTTCGTCAGGCCACCGCCAGGGGTCTACTGTCGGCTTTTGTGAAGGTGGTTTTGTTGTTTTTCTTTAATAATTCATATATTTTCGTAGTTTTTCTCAGGATTTGTATGAATTTATACTCCAATAGCAGAGTTACAATTGTATTGAAGCTGTGTGTGGCCCTTTTACAGCCAATCTTGGCTACTAACTCAAGATACACTTGTGTGTGCGTGTTTGACTGTCGTGTGTATGAGCGTCGTGAATCATGAAGAAATTTTGCAAGAACCTATACCAAAACACATACAAAAGAATACCAAACAGTTATAAACAACAGCGCCACGGTAACTCTGCTATTTGAGTTTAAAATCACGTTAAGAACTGCGAAAATAAATCAATTATTGAAGAAAAACTGCAAAAATACCACATGTAACATAAATACAACTTCTGGAATGTTGATTAATGGCCCCCTGGCGGTGGCCTGGCGAACTAGGTACCACCGTCCAGCTCCGGCGGGACGAGATCGAGGCTGGACCCAGCCAGTTGCTCACTTGAACTTATCACTCGAGTGGGTGACAACACGAGTATGACAGTATTCTCCGCACTACCCTTTATGGGTAGTGATGTAGGCGACCTGTCATCTCGACACTGACAGAGTATGACACTATTCCCCGCACAACCCTTCATGGGTGGGAGCTGTCATCTCGACCCTTGACTGAACTTGAATACGGCTACGAATAAGGCTATAACTATGACTGCCCTCACCCATCCTGGGAGGTGGAGAATGGTACCATCCGGTAGTTGGCAACGGAAGGTATCAGGACCCACCGACTGGGAAGGGTGTGGAATCCCCCCATCCATCCACCCATCCTGGGAGGTGGAGAATGGTACCATCCGGTAGTTGGCAACGGAAGGTATCAGGACCCACCGACTGGGAAGGGTGTGGAATCCCCCCATCCACACCCATCCTGGGAGGTGGAGAATGGTACCATCCGGTAGTTGGCAACGGAAGGTATCAGGACCCACCGACTGGGAAGGGTGTGGAATCCCCCCATCCCCCATCCACACCCATCCTAGGAGGTGGAGAATGGTACCATCCGGTAGTTGGCAACGGAAGGTATCAGGACCCACCGACTGGGAAGGGTGTGGAATCCCCCCATCCCCCATCCACACCCATCCTGGGAGGTGGAGAATGGTACCATCCGGTAGTTGGCAACGGAAGGTTTCAGGACCCAGCGACTGGGAAGGGTGTGGAATCCCCCCATCCCCCATCCACACCCATCCTCGGAGGTGGAGAATGGTACCATCCGGTAGTTGGCAACGGAAGGTATCAGGACCCACCGACTGGGAAGGGTGTGGAATCCCCCCATCACCCATCCACACCCATCCTGGGAGGTGGAGAATGGTACCATCCGGTAGTTGGCAACGGAAGGTATCAGGACCCACCGACTGGGAAGGGCGTGGAATCCCCCCATCACCCCCCATCCCCCATCCTCGCCCATCCTGGGGGAGGGAGAATGGTACCATCCGGTAGTTGGCAACGGAAGGTATCAGGACCCACCGACTGGGAAGGGCGTGGAATCCCCCCATCCCCCATCCACACCCATCCTGGGAGGTGCAGAATGGTACCATCAGTCGGGCGCCGACGGAAGGTATCAGGACCTACCGACTGGGAAGGGCGTGGAATCCCCCCATCCTCCATCCACACCCATCCTGGGTGGGGGAGAATGGTACCATCCACCAATTGCCAACGGAAGGTATCAGGACCCACCGACTGCGAAGGGCGTGGAATCCCCTCCACCCATCCCCCAACCTTTTGTCATCCACCCATCCTGGGGTGGTGAATAGTACCATCTACCAGTTGCCAAGAAATTATCAAAACCCTTGACTAGGAGGGCATGGGAATCCCCATCCCCGCCCATCCTGGGTGAGTGAATGATACCATCACCAGTGCCAACAGGTATCACGACCCACCGACTGGGAAGGGCGTGGAATCCCCCCCCCATCCGCCTCCCCCATCCCCCTCCCCCATCCTCGCCCATCCTGGGAGGTGGTGAATGGTACCATCCGTCAGGCGCCGACGGAAGGTATCACGACCCACCGACTGGGAAG
>NW_024754201.1:0-4384 GCF_018991925.1 Homarus americanus
CATACACATGAGAGGTGAGACAAGTGTGTGTGTTTAGGTATGAATATTGTGTGGATATGGATGGTGTGTGGTGTGTGTTTGAGAACTATGAATAATGTGTGGATGCATGGATGTAGATAATGTGTACATGTGTCTGTGTGTGTGTTTGTGGATATATGTACACAAGAATGCTATGTAAGTATGAACGCTACCTAGAAGTAAATAAGACAAAGTGAGTGAATGATTTATAAACATATGAAAAAAAATAATGCATAACCTAACCTAACCTACAGTAACCTAACCTAACCTATAACCAAACAAAATCTAACCAAAACTAACCTAACTTAACCAAACCGTAATCAAATATATCCAACACAAATCAAAAATACATTCTCATAATTCCGTCATTCCTCGAACCAACACACTGACACTACCAAGACGACTCTACCACCACCAGCAGCCAACCATCACTATGTATCTGCCAGTCTCGTGAAAGCTGAGTACTGATGAATCGTGATGATGATGATGAGGAGGAGGAGGAAGGGGCGATTGACACCAAGGGAAGGAGGTGGGATGGGAGGGGGAATGAGAGGAGAGGGGAGAAGTAGGATAAGGAGTGAAGGAGGAGTAGAGAAGTGTGGGCAAGGACAGGGGAAGGGGAGATGAAGAGGAGAAAAGAGTGAGGTAAGGCGGAGGAGGAGGGGGAGGATAGGGGAGAGTAGGGGGAGACGAGGAGGAGGGGAGAGGTGAGGACACTGATTCTGTCTCCCAATTTGATTTTCGACAGAGGTAACGAAGTGGCATTCTTGGTTCAGCTCGTTATCGCCTCCAAGTCGCTGTGGAAATCCTAAAATCATATTATTTTGCATATCAATGTGGCGGTGGGCGACACTCTCCCGGCCCCCGCTGCCTCACTCTATTCTTATTGAAATTTCTACACTCATGGCAAAATGGCCGCTATTAGTCCAAAGGCGACAATCATCTGCAGTGGTAATAATAAAAGTGTACCAAATTGTCGCGGCCGAGCAGTGTGTGTGTGTGTGTGTGTGTGTGTGTGTGTGTGTGTGTGTGTATGTGTGTGTGTGTGTGTGTGTGTGTGTGTGTGTAGAGAGGCACAAAATACGCTCACAGGCAACACCACATAGAAGCTTACGTAACATATATTTCCTTGTACCTGATAAAAAAAAAAAGAACTTATTGAGTATAGGCTACAAGACGAGGCGGAGTATAATCTAAGACCTGTGTGTTGTGTCCTCGTGTCACACAGATAATTCTTACCGTGTGAACCAAAGAAATGTTTACATAGCTCTACCACTATTGTCCTGTCGTGTTCAGTGACAAGAGTTCTTATGGAGCACATTTTTACGAGGTCTGGCTAGATTTATATAGTTGAGAATTCCCTATGATGTAGTCTGGAAGTACTTCATTAATATATCGCCTGATGTATATACTAAGTAGCAGTGTAGGCGACAGCAGTTTACAGCAAGAACACCGAGTGTGGATACGGAAGTTCCGCTGTTGACTGTTTCTGACTTTAACGTAAAAACTTAATCGACTGACGATGCCTAGGTGGTGACAAGACGTCTTCCGTTTCATCGATGTTACGTCGAGTTAAGATTTATAGTGAACGAGTTTGCTTGTTTTCACTATAAAGAGAAGTCACTGGATATGGTACAGCACCCCCGACTACCTATAACCACTAATAACTCTTTTTTTTTTAACATTAGGCCTACTTTGATCTGTAGCAACTCATTGAAAAAATAAAAAAAATAAAAATTATACTCGCACTTCAGGTCCGGGTATAAAAAAATAAATAAATCTATTAGACTACGGGTAAAACACACACACACACACACACGCACGCGCATACACATACTGGCACGCGCATACACATACTGGCACGCGCATACACATACTGGCACGCGCATACATACACTCGCGGGCGCGCACACAAATTATATTTCAACACACTTCACCGCATCTCCAGTCATATCCGGTATATAATTCTATTCTCTTTTCCTTTCCATATTTCTGACATTAATGTTTTCTCCTCCTCCCTCTCATTATCTCCCCACACATCCCCTTTCCCCTCTCATCATCTGCTACTCTCCACACGTTCTTTATCTACAAGTATCAACATCATCACTCATATATTCAATCAGTGGGTTGACTACCTGAGCGCGCGCAGTATGGTGTAGCCGCCTGTCTCCACTGAAACAACTATTTATCATACTTACTCACTGCCTAGAAAATGCAATCTCTCACTTGCTTATTACACGCAAAGTTTCCAATAAGATAACAGCAAAATCACGCACGATATTTACTGAGATCTCCAAAGCCAAATTTAAGGCACAAATTGATTTTAAAATACGTGAAACTCCATACAGACCAAAATAATACTTCAGGCCAGATGTTCACTCGGCTATTTTTTTAACACGAACTCTACTCTGAATTGTAAGTTGTATTATTTCATTGACTCTAAAGACAACTAAACCATAACATTTAAAAAGATTATACCATCGTCCATAAAGGGTTAAACCACAATAGTTAAATATTACAGTCTCTCGCTAAAGGGTTCAGCCAGTGTTCTCAAAAGGTTAATACATTGTTCTCCAAATGTTAAATCATCGTCCGTAATAAGTTAACCCTCTGATGACGAAGATTTAACCCTCTGAGGAAGAAGATTTAACCCGTTGAGGACGAAGTACAGCATGTTAGTCCTATCGTCATAAAGTTTAACCTCAAGCGGTAGACCATAAACCCAATATAACATTCTCTGATAAATCGTTTACCGAGACGATGATGATGTTCTTCAGGCTTCATTTCCCTATAAAGGTTAACGAGGCTACCCACCAGGAATATAAAAACAAAGAATGACCGTCCGATGAGTAACTTTAAAATAATTAGGGCCTTGTTACCTGCCAGCGCTCTCCACGCCATCACTCTTGTGGCGTCAACAGACCACGCCCCTCCTAGACCATTTGCCTGAAATGTGACATTCTCATTAATATAATCATACGCTACGGGTGCTATGCCATCCCTACCTCGCACCGCACCTAGTGGTTGGCTGTTTCACTGTCTGACTTAGGTACGGTATTAGCTGGTAGCGATTAATGTAGATTCCTTGATAAAAACTTTCTTTTCTCATACTTTATTCTGAGAAACAAATCGCATACACAGTGTTCTTAGCTTTTTTTGAGTAAAATATACTTGACTTGGATTCTAGCAGCATACACTCGTACCTAAAACCCTCGTGTCTCACCAAGAAACTTTATAATCATGAGATATTATTCAGAATTTCAAATAATCGGTGACTATCATACTTAAAATACCGAAAATTAAAAAAAGACATTAGCTATGAATACAGTACACGCAAGAGGAATAAAAAAGCAATAACATTTAACCTCATCCATTTAAACTAATCAAAGTAGAGAGATAAACCTCGAGTATAGAGTAAGCCCCTAGTCTCTTAAAACAAGAGGTGGTACACGACCCTCCCTCGCCAGCCGTCCGGGAACCCAGCGGGGCAAAATGTGACAAATCCTATTAAGTTAATCATACACTGGGCCGCCTCGGAATCTGGCCACGTTGAAACCTCTCTCAGCTCTCCAGGACCGAACTACCCATAGCGAGATGAGGCTAGGCTAGGTTGTGTTGGGGGATGGGGGTAAACGTCATACGAAATGAACTAAAATATGTGCGTTTTCAACATACGACGCATGTCATGAATGGTAACAATTTAAGAATAGTTAAATATTTCGATGCTACTATAGCGTGCAGTCTACCAAGATATCTTTAGTATAACCTAACCTGACATAACCTGATCTAATCTAACCAAACCTAACCTAACCTGAATTAACCTAATTTGTAAACCGAACGCTATATAGCACCAATCTTTCTTACTTCGTTTGTATGTATATGAAAATCATCTTGTTAAGTTAGGCTTGTAGCATCAATATACTCTTAGTTTACATATTGATAATACTTTTTTAGGTCGCACCCTCGTATTACAGAACTAAGAATCAACAAAAACAAGCACCTTTGGATTTTATTGTGGACAGTATAGAAAGACATAAGATATGAATAAATGTTAACCAATGTGTTACGCCGTCTTGCATGCGGGATACTGCTTTCAAGTGGGACTCCTTGCTGACACTCCTTAACAGTAATGACTCAGTTCTGACACCTAGCCTTTCTCCCACGCCCATAACATTCTTTCCTTAGTCTTGAGGTTGGTTATTTATTCTGTGAAACTAAAATATCATCTTTATTATTAGAAACAAATCACTACCCTCACTGTTTTCCTGCCTGTCACTAGAACGATGTACATCATGTTTATTTTCGCAACTTTCCACAGAAGAACTTGGAAACATGTTTTTAATGTAGAGCTTAGAGACGTGCCTTC
>NW_024754202.1:0-30966 GCF_018991925.1 Homarus americanus
GGGAAGCCACGCATTGCTGGAGACGGAGGTGCACCTGGGAGTGTCAGAGGTACATGGGAGAGTCAGAGGTGTACCTGGGAGTCTCAGAGGTGTACCTGGGAGGCCAGAGGTGTACCTGGGAGGCCAGAGGAGGCCTGGGAGGCCAAAGGAGTACCTGGGAGAGCAGAGGTACCTGTTAGTGTCAGTGGTGTACCTGGGAGGTCAAAGGCCTACGGGAGTGTCACTTGTACCTGGGAGGTCAGAGGTGTACCTGGAAGGCCAGAGGTGCACCTGGGAGCATCAGAGGCACCTAGGAGGCTCTGGTGTAACTGGGAGTGTCAGGGTGTAACTGGGAGTGTCGGTGGTGTAACTGGGAGTGTCTGAGGTGTACCTTGGAGTGTGAAGTGTACCTGGGAATGTCAGAGGTACCTGGGAGTATCAGAGGTACCAGGAGTGTCAGTGAGGCCTGGGAGTTCCAGAGAGGATACCTGGGAGTGTCAGAGGTGTACCTGGGAGTGTCTGAGGTGCACCAGAGAGTGTGTATGAGGTGCACCTGAAGTCAGGGCTGTACCTGGAGTGTCAGAGGCACCTGGGAGGGCCAGAGGTGTACCTGGGAGTGTCAGGAGAGCACCTGGGAGCTCAGGAGTGTACCTGGGAGTGTCAGAGGTGCACCTGGCAGTGTCAGGTGGTGTACCTGGAAGTGTCAGAGGTGTACCTGGAGGTCAGAGGTACCTGGGAGTATCACTGTGGTACCAGGAGTGTCAGAGGTACCTGCAAGTGTCAGAGGTGCACCTGGGAGACCAGAGGTGTACCTGGGAGGCCAGAGGTGTACCTGGTGTCAGGGTGTAACTGGAGAGTCGAGGTGTAACTGGGAGGTCGTGGAGGTAACTGGGAGGTCAGAGGTACCTGGGAGTGTCAGAGGTGTACCTGGGAATGTCGAGAGGTGTACCTGGGAGCATCAGAGGTGACCAGGGAGTGTCAGAGGTGTAACTGGTGTGTCAGTGGTGTACCTGGGAGTGTCAAAGATGTACCTGGTGGGTGTCTGAGGGTACCTGGGAGTGTCTGAGATGTACCTGGGAGGCCAGGGGAGAACCAGGGAGTGCAAGAGGTGTACCTGGGAGGTCAGAGGTGTACCTGGGAGACGAGATGTACTGGGAGTGTCAGAGGTGTACCAGGGAGGCCACAGAGGTGAACCTGGCGAGTGCTGAGGTACCTGGGAGATGCCAGAGGTATAATGGGATGTCAGAGGTGTACCTGGGAGTGTCTGAGGTGTACCAGAGAGTGTAAGAGGTGTACTGGAAGTGTCTGAGCCAGGCCTGGAGGCAAGCCGGAGGTGTACCAGGGAGGAGAATACCTGGGAGCAAGCCCTGGAGTACCTGGAGCTCAGAGGTGTACCTGGGAGACGGAGGTACTGGGAGGTTGGGAGGTGTACCTGGGAGCACAGAGGTGTACCTGGGAGTGCAGAGGTGCACTGGGAGTGTCGAAGTGTACCTGGGAGTGTCAGGATCACCTCGGGAGGTCAAGGAGCACCTGGGAGTGTCAGAGGCACTTGGTAGTGTCAGTGGTGTACCTGGGAGGTCAGAGGTACCGGAAGTGTCAGAGGTGTACCTGGGAGTATCAGAGGTGTACCTGGGAGTGTCAGGTGTACCTGGCAGTGCTGGGGTGTAACTGGGAGGCCGGAGGTAACTGGGAGTGTCAGAGGTGTACCTGGGAGGTCAGAGGTGTACCTGGGAATGTCAGAGGTGTACCTGGGAGCATCAGAGGTGTACCAGGGAGGTCAGAGGTGTAACTGGGAGGCCAGAGGTGTACCTGGGAGGCCAAAGATGACCTGGGGTGTCTGAGGCACTGGGAGGCTGAGATGTACCTGGGAGGTAGGGGAGAACTCAGGAGTGCAAGAGGTGTACCTGGGAGGCCAGAGGTGTACCTGGGAGACGGGAGATTTACCTGGGAGTGCAGGGAGGTACCTGGAGGCCGGGAGGTTTACCAGGGAGTGCCACAGGAGGTGAACCAGGGAGTGTCAGGAGGTGAAACTAAGGAGTGTCAGTACCTGCGAGGCCAGAGGCATACCTGGGAGGCCAGAGGTGTACCTGGGAGTGTCTGAGGTACCAGAGAGTGCATGCAGGTGTACTCTGGAAGTGTCTGAGCTGTACCTGGGAGCAGGAGGTGTACCAGGGAGTGTCAGGGAATACCTAAGTGACAGTGGAGTACCTGGGAGGTCAGAGGTGCACGGAGCAGTTAGGTGTACCAGGGAGTGTAAGAGGTGACCTGGGAGTGTTGGGTGTGTGCCTGGCAATGTCAGAGATGTACCTGGGAGTGTTTGAGGTGTACCTGGGAGGTCTGAGGGGCAGGGAGTGTTGGGGAGAACCAGGGAGGTAAGAGGTGTACCTGGGAGGAAGCCAGAAGTGTACCTGGCGAGTGCTGAGGTGTACCTGGGAGGTTGAGAGAACCAGGGAGTACCAGAGGTGAACCAGGAGTGCCTGAGGTGCACCTTGGAGCACGGGAGGTGTACCTGGGAGACGAGGTGTACCTGGGAGGTCAGAGGCACATGGGAGGCCAGAGGTGTACCTGGGAGGCTGAAGGTGTACCTGGGAGTGCCAGAGGTGTACCTGGGAGGCCAGAGGAGCACTGAGAGCTCAAAGGAGTACCTGGGAGAGTCAGAGGTACCTGTTAGTGCTAGTGGTGTACCTGGGAGGTCAAGGCACCTGGGAGGTTACCAGGCACCTGGGAGGTCAGAGGTGTACTGGAAGAGCCAGAGGTACCTGGGAGTATCAGAGGTGTACCCAGGAGTGTCAGGGGTGTACCTGGGAGGTCAGGTAACTGGGAGTGCGGTAACTGGGAGTGTCAGAGGTACCTGGGAGGTCAGAAGTGCACCTGGGAATGTCAGAGGTGCACATGGGAGTATCAGAGGTGTACCAGGAGGTGCCAGTGGAGTACCTGGGAGTCTCAGGAGACATGAGTGCCAGAGGTACCTGGGAGGGTCTGAGGTGTAACCAGAGAGTGTATGAGGTGTACCTGGAAGTGTCAGGGCTGTACCTGGGAGTGTCAGGAGGTGTACCTGAGTGCCAGAGAGGTGTGACCTGGGAGCAAAGGAGTACCTGGAGCTGCAGAGTACCTGGGAGTGTCAGAGGTGTACCTGTAGTGCCAGGTGTGTACCTGGAAGGTCAGAGGTGTACCTGGGAGGTTGCTGGAATGCCTGGGAGGTCAGGAGGTGTACATGGAAGTGCGTCAGAGGTGTACCAGGAATGTCAGTGAGTACCTGGGAGGCTGGGAGGTGTACCTGGGAGGTCAGAGAGGCCTGGGAATGTAGAGGTGTATTTGGGAGTGTCTGGGGTGTACCTGGGAGTGCTCAGAGGTGTACCTGGGAGTGACAGTGGTGTACCTGGGAGGTCAGGGTGTACCTGCAGTGTCAGATATACCTGGGAGTGTCTGAGGTGTAACGTGGGAGGTTCTGAGGTGTACCTGGGAGGCCAGGGAGAGCCAGTTAGTGTCAGAGGTGAACCAGAGTACCAGAGGTGAACCAGGGAGTGTCTGAGGTGCACCTGGGAGTATCGGAGGTGTACCTGGGAGCACGGGAGGTGTACCTGGATGTCTGGTACCTGGGAGGCCAGGGTGTCCCTGGGAGTGTCTGAGGTGTACCTGGGAGCTCAGAGGAGTACCTGGGAATGTCAGAGGTGTATCTGAGAGTGTCTGGGGTGTACCTGAGGTCAGAGGTGTGGCCCTGGGAGTGACAGTGGTGTACCTGGGAGGTCGGGGTGTACCTGGCAGGCCAGAGATGTACCTGGGAGGCCTGAGGTGTACCTGGGAGGTTTGAGGTGTACCTGGGAGGCCAGGAGAACCAGGAGTGTAAGAGGTGTACTGGGAGGTCAGAAGGTACGAGTGTCAGAGGTGTACCTGGGAGAGCAGAGGTGAACCAGGAGGCCAGAGAACCAGGAGGCCTGAGGTGTACCTGGGAGCATCGGGAGGTGTACCTGGGAGACGAAGGTGTAACTGGGAGTGCCAGAGGTGGTACCTGGGAGTGTCGGAGATGTACCTGGGAATGCAGGGCGTGTACCAGGGAGGCCAGAGGTGTACCTGGCAGTGTCAGAGGTGTACCTGGGGTGCGAGGTGTACTAGGGAATGTCAGTGAGTACTGGGAATGCAGAGGTGCACGGGAGAATCTGAGGTGTACCTGGGAGGTTGGTGCACCTGGGAGTGTCAGAGGTACTGGGAGCCAGAGGTGTACCTGGGAGTGTAGAAGTGTACTGGGAGTCAGAGGAGTACCTGGGAGGTCAAAGGAGTACTGGGAGGCCAGAGGTGTACCTGAAAGCCAGTGGTGTACCTGGGAGTGTCAGAGGTGTACCTGGGGATATCCTGGTACCAGGGAGTGTCAGAGGTGTACCTGCAAGCCGAGAGGTACCGGGAGATCAGAGGTGTACCTGGGAGTGTCAGGTGTACTGGCAGTGCTGGGGGTGTAACTGGGAGCAAGCGGAGGTGTAACTGGGAGGCGCAGAGGTGTACCTGAGTGTCAGAGGTGTACCTGAATGAGGAGGTGTACCTGGGAGCATCAGAGGTACCAGGGAGTGCCAGAGGTGTAACTGGGAGTGCTGGGGTGGTGCACCTGGGAGTGTCAGATGACCTGGGGTGTCTGAGGTGTACCTGGGAGTGTCTGAGATGTACCTGGGAGTGCTGGGGAGAACCAGGGAGTGCAAGAGGTGTACCTGGGAGGCCAGGAGGTGTACCTGGGAGACGGGAGATTTACTGGGAGTTGGAGAGGTGTACCTGGGAGTGTCAGAGGAGAGCTACTAGGGAGGTTGTAGAAATCAGGATGCTGGGAGGTGAACCAGGGAGGCCAGAGGAACCAGGAGGCACAGAGGTGAACCAAGGAGTAGGTACCTGGGAGGTAGAGGTACCTGGGAGGCTGAGGTACCTGGGAGGTTCGAGGTGTACCAGAGTGTAAGGGAGGTGTACCTGGAAGTGTCTGAGCTGTACCTGGGAGCAAGGAGGCACCAGGAGTGTCAGAGAATACTGGAGCGTCAGTGAGTACCTGGGAGGCCAGAGGTGTACCTGGGATGTAGGTGTACCTGGGAGTGTAAGAGGTGTACCTGGAGTGTCAGGGGTGTACCTGGCAGCACAGAGATGTACCTGGGAGTGGCCTGAGTGTACCTGGGAGTGTCTGAGGTGCACTGGGAGGTCAGGGGAGAACCAGGAGTGTAAGAGGTGTACCTGGGAGTGTCAGAAGTGTACTATGAGGTCAGAGGTGTACTGGGAGCCAGAGGTGAACCAGGAGTACCAGAGGTGGAACCAGGGAGTGTCTGAGGTGTACCTGGAGCACGGGAGGCACGGGAGACGGGAGGTGTACCTGGGAGCAAGCCAGAGTACCTGGGAGTGCTCGGAGGTGTACCTGGGAGTGCCAGAGGTACCTGGGAGGTCAGAGGTGTACCTGGGAGGCTGGGGAGGTACCTGGGAGGTCAGAGGAGCACCTGAGCGTCAAGGAGTACCTGGGAGTCAGAGGTGTACCTGGTAGTGTCAGTGGTTACCTGGGAGTGTCAAGGTACCTGGAGGTCACCTGTGTACCTGGGAGGTCAGAGGTGCACCTGGAAGGTCAGAGGTGTACCTGGGAGCATCAGAGGTGTACCTAGGAGTGTCAGGGGTGTACCTGGGAGTGTCAGGGTGTAACTGGAGTGTCGGAGGTGTAACTGGGAGGTCAGAGGTGTACCTGGGAGTGTCAGAAGTGTACTGGGAATGTCAGTGTACCTGGAGCATCAGAGGTGTACCAGGAGCATCAGTGGAGGCCTGGGAGTTTGAGGTTTACCTGGGAGGTCAAGAGGTGTACCTGGGAGTGTCTGAGGTACCAGAGAGTGGCGAGGTGTACCTGGGAAGGCCAGGCTGTACCTGGGAGCAAGCTGGAGTGCACTGGGAGTGTCAGGTGCACCAGGGAGTGTCTGAGGTGTACCTGGGAGGCTGACAGGTACCTGGGAGGCAGAGGTGTACCTGGGAGTGTCAAAGATGCACCTGGGGTGTCTGAGGTTACCTGGGAGTGTCTGAGGTGTACCTGGGAGGTCAGGGGAGAACCAGAGTGTAAGAGGTGTACCTGGGAGGCCAGAGGTGCACCTGGGAGCACGGGAGACGGCCTGGGAGGTCAGAGGCCTGGGAGTGTCAGAGGTGTACCAGGGAGGCCAGAGGTGAACCAGGGATGTCAGAGGGAACCAGGGAGTGTCTGAGGTGTGCCTGAGCACGGGAGGTGTCCTGGGAGTATCAGAGGTATACCTGGTAGTGTCAGAGGTGTACCTAGGAGGCCAGAGGTGTACCAGGAGGCCAGAGTACCTGGGAGGTCAAAGGAATACCTGGGAGACCGGAGGTGTACCTGGGAATATCGGAGGTGTACCTGGGAGGCAGAGGTACCTGGGAGGCCGGAGATGCTCACCACGTGTACCAGGAGTGTCAAAGGTGTACCTGGCAGAGCGAGGTGTACCTGGGGTGTCAGAGGTGTACCTGGGAGTGTCAGAGGTACCTGAGCACAGGAGGTGTACCTGGGAGGTCGGAGGTGTACCTGGGAGTGTCAGAGGTGCACCAGGGAATGTCAGTGAGTACGGAGTGTCAGAGGTGTACCTGGGAGACTCAGAGGTACCTGGGAGTGTCAGAGGTGTACCTGGGAGTGTCAGAGGCACTTGGAGTGTCAGGTGTACCTGGGAGTGTCAGAGGTGTACCTGGGAAGTGTCAGAGGTACCTGGGAGTATCAGGAGGTGTACCTGGGAGTGTCAGGGGTGTACCTGGGAGTGTTAGGGGTGTAACTGGGAGGCCGGAGGTGCACTGGGAGGCCAGAGGTGTACCTGGGAGAGCTGAGGTACCTGGGAATGTCAGAGGTGTACCTGGGAGAGTATCAGAGGTGTGCCAGGGAGGTCAGGAGGTGTGTACCTGGGAGTGTCAGAGGTGTACCTGGGAGTGTCAAAGATGTACCTACTGAGGCCTGGGAGGCCTGAGGTGTACCTGGGAGTGTCAGGGGAGAAACCAAGGAGTGTAAGAGGTGCACCTGGGAGGTCAGGAGGTGTACCTGGGAGCACGGAGATTTACCTGGGAGGTCAGGTGAAGTGTACCTGGGAGCACGGAGGTGCACTGGGAGTATCGGAGGTGTACCTGGGAGGTCAGTCGAGTACCCAGGGAGTGTCAAAGGTGTACCTGGCAGTCTCAGAGGTGTACCTGGGAGTGCTGGAGGTGTACTGGGAGTGTCAGAGGTGTACCTGGGAGGCCGGAGGTACCTGGGAGTGTCAGAGGTGTACCAGGAATGCTGAGTGGAGTACCTGGGAGTGCTGGGAGGTGTACCTGGGAGTATCAGAGGTGTACCTGGGAGGTCAGGAGGTGTACCTGGGAGTGTCAGGGGTGTACCTGGGAGTACCTGAGGTACCTGGGAGTGTCAGAGGAGTACCTGGGAATGTCAGAGGTGTATCTGGGAGTGTCTGGTGTGTACCTGGGAGTGGCAGAGGTACTGAGCAAGTCAGGAGGTGTACCTGGGAGGCAGAGGTACCTGGGAGTGTCAGAGCACTGTGGGAGTGTCTGGGGTGTACCTGGGAGTGTCAGAGGTACCTGGGATGTCAGAGGTGTACTTGGGAGGCCAGGCAACCAGGAGAGTCTGAGGCCTGGGAGGCAGAGTATACCTGGGAGAGCTGAGTGTACCTGGGAGTGTCAGAGGTGTACCTGGGAGTGCTGAGGTGTACCAGGGAGGCTGGGAGTACCTGGAGGCGTGTACCAGAGTGTCAGAGGTGTACCTGGGGTGCCAGGTACTCGGAGGCTGGGGAGGTACTGAGTGCCGGAGTGGTACCTGGAGTGTCAGAGGTGTACCGGGAATGTCAGTGGAGTACCTGGGAGGTCAGAGGTGTACCTGGGAGTATGAGGTGTACCTGGGAGTGTCAGAGGTGTACCTGGGAGTGTCGGAGGTGTACCTGGGAGCGCCAGAGGTACCAGGAATGTCAGTGGAGTACCTGGGAGGTCAGAGGTGTACCTGGGAGCATCAGGAGGTGACCTGGGAGTGTCAGAGGTGCACCTGGGAGTGTGGAGAAGGCACCTGGGAGTGTCAGAGGTGTACCTGGGAGTGTCTGAGGTGCACCTGGGAGTGTCAGAGGTGTACCTGGGAGGCCGGAGGTGTACCTGGGAGCGTCAAAGGAGTGCCTGGGAGCAAGTCAGAGGCACCTGGGAGACGGGAGATTTACCTGGGAGGTCAGAGGTGTACCTGGGAGGCCAGAGGTGTACTAGGGAGGTCAGGAGGTGAACCAGGGAGTGTCAGAGGTGAACCAGGGAGGCCTGAGGTGTGCCTGGGAGTATCGGAGGTGTAGGAGACAGAGGTGTACTTGGGAGGTCAGAGTTGCTCCCAGGAGTGCTGGGAGGTGTACCAGGGAGTGCTGGGGGAGTACCTGGGAGTGTCAAAGGCATACCTGGGAGCATGAGGTGTACCTGGGATTATCAAAGGTGTACCTGGGAGTGCCAGAGGTGTACCTGGGAGTGTCGGAGATGTACCTGGGAATGTCACACGTGTACCAGGAGTGTCAAAGGTGTACCTGGCAGTGTCAGAGGTGTACCTGGGGGTGTCAGAGGTGTACCTGGGAGTCTAGAGGTGTACCTGGGAGTGTCAGAGGTGTGGCCAGATGGGAGGTGTACCTGGGAGGTCAGAGGTGTACCAGGGAATGTCAGTGAGTACCTGGGAGGTTGGGGAGGTACCTGGGAGTATCAGAGGTGTACCTGGGAGGTCAGAGGTGGTACCTGGGAGGTGGAGAGAAGTGACCTGGGAGTGTCGGAAGTGAACCTGGGAGTGTCGGAGGAGCACATGAAAGTCAGAGGTGTACCTGGGAGTATCAGAGGTGTACCTGGGAGTGTCAGAGGTGGACCTGGGAGTGTCAGGGGTGCACTCTGGGAGTGTCTGAGGTGTACCTGGGAGAAGCAGAGAGTACCTGGGAATGTCAGAGGTGTATCTGGGAGTGCCTGGGGTGTACCTGGGAGTGTCAAGAGGTGTACCTGGGAGTGACAGAGGTACCTGGAATGCTGGGGTGTACCTGGCAGTGTCAGAGATGTACCTGGGAGTGTCTGAGGTGTACTTGGGAGTGTCTGAGGTGTACCTGGGAGGTCAGGGGAGAACCAGGAGTGTAAGAGGTGTACCTGGGAGGTCAGAAGTGTACCTAGGAGTCAAACTGGGAGGCCAGAGGTGAACCAGGAGTACCAGAGGTGAACCAGGGATGTCTGAGGTGTACCTGGGAGCATCGGAGGTGTAACTGGGAGTATCGAAGGTGTACCTGGGAGTGTCAGAGGTGTACATGGGAGTGTCAGAGGTGACCAGGAGAGTCAGGGGAGTACCTGGGAGTGTCAGGCAGTACCTGGGAGTACGGGAGGTGTAACCTGGGAATCGGAGGTACCTGAGTGTCTGAGGGTGTACCTGGGGAGTGTATGAAATTACCTGGGAGTGCCACGTGTGTACCAGTGTCAGATGTGGCACAAGTGTCAGGGGTGTACCTGGCAGTGTCAGGGGTGTAACTGGGAGTGTCGGAGGTGTAACTGGGAGTGTCAGAGGTGTACCTGGGAGTGTCAGAGGTGTACCTGGGAATATCAGAGGTGCACCTGGGAGTATCAGAGGTGTACCAGGGAGTGTCAGAGGTGTAGCTGGGAGTGTCAGAGGTGTACCTGGGAGTGTCAGAGATGTACCTGGGGGTGTCTGAGGTGTACCTGGGAGTGTCTGAGATGTACCTGGGAGTGTCAGGGGAGAACCAGGGTGTGTAAGAGGTGTACCTGGGAGTGTCAGAGGTGTACTTGGGAGAATTGGAGATTTACCTGGGAGTGTCAGAGGTGTACCTGGCAGTGTCAGAGATTTACCAGGGAATATCAGAGGTGCACCTGGGAGTATCAGAGGTGTACCAGGGAGTGTCAGAGGTGTACCTGGGAGTGTCAGAGGTGTACCTGGGAGTGTCAAAGATGTACCTGGGGGTGTCTGAGGTGTACCTGGGAGTGTCTGAGATGTACCTGGGAGTGTCAGGGGAGAACCAGGGAGTGTAAGAGGTGTACCTGGGAGTGTCAGAGGTGTACCTGGCAGTATCGGAGATTTACCTGGGAGTGTCAGAGGTGTACCTGGGTCAGAGGTTTACCAGGGAGTGTCAGAGGTGAACCAGGGATTGTCAGAGGTGAACCAGGGAGTGTCAGAGGTGAACCACGGAGTGTCAGAGGTGAACCAAGGAGTGTCAGCGGTGTACCTGGGAGTGTCAGAGGTATACCTGGGAGTGTCAGAGGTGTACCTGGGAGTGTCTGAGGTGTACCAGAGAGTGTATGAGGTGTACCTGGAGGTGTCTGAGCTGTACCTGGGAGTGTCGGAGGTGTACCAGGGAGTGTCAGAGGAATACCTGGGAGTGTCAGTGGAGTACCTGGGAGTGTCAGAGGTGTACCTGGGAGTGTCAGGGGTGTACCAGGGAGTGTAAGAGGTGTACCTGGGAGTGTCAGGGGTGTACCTGGCAGTGTCAGAGATGTACCTGGGAGTGTCTGAGGTGTACCTGGGAGTGTCTGAGGTGTACCTGGGAGTGTCAGGGGAGAACCAGGGAGTGTAAGAGGTGTACCTGGGAGTGTCAGAAGTGTACCTGGCGAGTGTCAGAGGTGTACCTGGGAGTGTCAGAGGTGAACCAGGGAGTACCAGAGGTGAACCTGGGAGTATCGGAGGTGTACCTGGGAGTATCGGAGGTGTACCTCGGAGTGTCAGAGGTGTACATGGGAGTGTCAGCGGTTTACCTGGGAGTGTCAGAGGTGTACCTGTGAGTGTCAGAGGTGTACCTGGGAGTGTCGGAGGAGTACCTGCGAGAGTCAGAGGTGTACCTGGGAGTGTCAGAGGAGTACCTGGGAGCGTCAAAGGAGTACCTGGGAGAGTCAGAGGTGTTCCTGGTAGTGTCAGTGGTGTACCTGGGAGAGTCAAAGGTGTACCTGGGAGTGTCACTCATGTACCTGGGAGTGTCAGAGGTGTACCTGGAAGTGTCAGAGGTGTACCTGGGAGTATCAGAGGTGTACCCAGGAGTGTCAGGGGTGTACCTGGGAGGTCAGGGGTAACTGGGAGTGTCGGAGGTGTAACTGGGAGTGTCAGAGGTACCTGGGAGTGTCAGAGGTGTATCTTGGAATATCATAGGTACCTGGGAGCATCAGAGGTGTACCAGGAGTCAGAATACCTGGGAGGTCAGAGGTGTACCTGGGAGTGCAGAGGTGTACCTAGAGTGTCTGAGGTGTACCAGAGAGTGTATGAGGTGCACTGGAAGTGTCAGAGCTGTACCTGGTGTGTCAGAGGTACTTGGAGGTCAGGGTGCACCAGGGAGTGTCTGAGGTGCCTGGGAGTCAGAGGTACCGGAGTGCTGGGAGGTGTACCTGGAGTGTCAGGGGTGTACCAGGAGTGTAAGAGGTACCTGGGAGTGTCAGGGTGTACCTGGCATTGTCAGAGATGTACCTGGGAGTGTCTGAGGTGTACCTTGGAGTGTCTGAGTGTGCACTGAGTGTCAGGGAGAACAAGGGAGTGTAAGAGGTGTACCTGGGAGTGTCAGAAGTGTACCCGAGTGTCTGAGGTGTACCTGGGAGGTCAGGGGAGAACCAGGAGTGTAAGAGTGACCTGGCTGTGTCAGAGGTGTACCTGGGAGCATCGAGATGACCTGGGAGGTCAGAGTGTACCTGGGAGTGCAGAGTACCAGGAGTGCAGAGGTGAACAAGGGAGGCCAGAGGTGAACCAGGAGTGCCTGAGGTGCCTGGGAGCACGGGAGGTGTACCTGGGAGTACTCAGAGGTACCTGGTAGTGTCAGAGGTACCAGGAGTGCTGAGGTGTACCAGAGAGTGTCAGTGGAGTACCTGGGAGTTCAATACCTGGGAGTATCAGAGGTGTACCTGGGAATATCGGAGGTGTACCTTCGAGTGTCAGAGGTGTACCTGGGAGTGTCGAGATGTGACGGGAATGTCACACGGTACCAGGGAGTGTCTGGGGTGTAACTGGGAGGTCGGAGGTGTAACTGGGAGTGTCAGAGGTACCTGGGAGTGTCAGAGGTGTACCTGGAATGTCAGAGGTACCTGGGAGGATCAGAGGTGTACCAGGAGTCAGTGGAGCACTTGGGAGTGTCAGAGGTACCTGGGAGTGTCAGAGGTGTGCCTGGGAGTGTCTGAGGTGTACCAGAGAGTGTGGGAGGTACCTGGAAGTGTCAGAGCTGTACTGGGAGGTCGGAGGTGTAACTGGGGAGCAGCCAGAGGTGCACCTGGGAGTGCTTGGGAGGTACCTGGGAATGTCAGAGGTGTACTGGGATTGTCAAAGGTACCTGGGAGCTGGAGGCCTGGGAGTGACAGTGGTGTACCTGGGAGTGTCAGGGGTACCTGGCAGCAAGTCAGAGATGTACCTGGGAGTTCGAGGTACCTGGGAGGTCTGAGGTGTACCTGGGAGTGTCAGAGAACCAGGAGTAAGAGGTGACTTGGGAGTGTCAGAGGTGCACCTGGGAGTGTCAGGTGTACCTGGGAGTGTCAGAGGTACCTGGGAATGTCAGAGGTGCACCTGGGAGCATCAGAGGTGTACCAGGGAGTGTCAGAGGTGTACCTGGGAGGCCAGAGGTGTACCTGGGAGGTCAAGATGTACCTGGGGTGTCTGAGGTGTACCTGGGAGTGTCTGGAGATGTACCTGCAGAGTCAGAGGAGAAACCATGGAGTGTAAGAGGTACCGGGAGTGTCAGAGGTGTACCTGGGAGTATCGGGAGAGACCTGGGAGTGTCAGGAGGTGTACCTGGGAGTGCTGGGAGGTTTACCAGGGAGTGTCAGAGGTGAACCAGGGAGACAGAGGTGAACCAGGGAGTGTCAAGGTGTACCTGGGAGTGTCGTAGGCATACCTGGGAGTGTCAGAGGTGTGCCTGAGTGTCTGAGGCACCAGAGAGTGTAAGAGGTGTACCTGGAAGTGTCTGGAGCTGTACCTGGGAGTGTCGGAGGTGTACCAGGGAGTGTCAGAGGAACACCTGGGAGTGTCAGGGTGGAGTACCTGGGAGGCCAGAGGTGTACCTGGGAGTGTCAGGGGTGTACCAGGAGTGTAAGAGGTGCACCTGGGAGTGTCAGGGGTGTACCTGGCAGTGTCAGAGATGTACCTGGGAGGCCTGAGGCTACCTGGGAGGCCTGAGGTACCTGGGAGTGTCAGGGGAGAACAAGGAGTGGAAGAGAGGTACCTGGGAGTGCCAGAAGTGTACCTGGCGAGTGTCAAAGGTGTACCTGGGAGTGTAAGAGGTGAACTAGGAGTACCAGAGGAGAACCAGGGAGGTCCGAGGTGTACCTGAGTAACGGAGGTGTACCTGGGAGTATCGGAGGTGTACCTGGGAGTGTCAGAGGTGTACTTCAGAGTGTCAGAGGAGTACCTGGAATGAGGTGTATCTGGCAGTGTCTGGGGTGTACCTGGGAGGTCAGAGGTGTACCTGGGAGTGACAGTGGTGTACCTGGGAGTGTTAGGGGTGTACCTGGCAGTGTCAGAGATGTACCTGGGAGTGTCTGAGGTGTACCTGGGAGGCCTGGAGTGTGTACCTGGGAGTGTCAGGGGAGAACCAGGGAGTGTAAGAGGTACCTGGGAGAGCTGAAGTGTACCTAGGAGTGTCAAGGGTGACCTGGGAGTGTCAGAGGTGAACTAGGAGTACCAGAGGAACCAGGGAGGTGAGGTGTACCTGGGAGTATCGGAGGTGTACCTGGAGTTTCGAAGGTGTACCTGAGTGTCAGAGGTACCTGGGAATGTCACAGGTGTACCAGGAAGTGTCAGAGGTGTACCTGGCAGTGTCAGAGGTGTACCTGGGGTGTCAGGAGGTGCACCAGGGAATGTCAGGTGGAGTGCCCAGGAATGTCAGAGGTGTACCTGGGAGAATCAGGAGGTGTACCTGGGAGGTCAGCGGTGTACCTGGGAGTGTCAGAGGTGTACCTGGGAGAGGCCAGAGGTGTACCTGGGAGTTTCAGAAGTGTACCTGGGAGTGTCAGAGGAGTACCTGGGAGGTCAAAGAGTACTCAAACAGGTGGTACCTGGTAGTGTCTGTGGAGTACCTGGGAGTGTCAGAGGTGTACCTGGGAGGCCACTGTGTACCAGGGATGCTGAGGTGTCACCTGGGGTGTCAGAGGTGTACCTGGGAGCATCAGAGGTTTACCTGGGAGTGTCAGGGGTGTACCTGGGAGTGCCAGGGGTGTAACTGGGAGTGTCGGAGGTAATGGGAGTGTCAGAGGTGTACCTGGGAGTGTCAGAGGTGTACTGGAATGCCAGAGGTGTACCTGGGATATCAGAGGTGTACCAGGAGTGTCAGAGGTGTACCTGGGAGTGTCAGAGGTGTACCTGGGAGTGTCAAAGATGTACCTGGGGTGCTGAGGTACCTGGGAGTGTCTGAGATGTACCTGGAGGTCAGGAGAAACCAGGAGTGTAAGAGGTACCGGGGAGGTCAGAGGTGTACCTGAGTATCGGAGATTTACCTGGGAGTGTCAGAGTGTACCTGGGAGTACGGGAGGTGTCCCTGGGAGTACGGAGGTGTCTCGGGAGCAAGCCGCCCAGTACCTAGGAGTGTCAAAGGTGTACCTGGCAGCTCAGAGTGTACTTGGGGTGTCAGAGGTACCTGGGAGTGCTAGAGGTGTACCTGGGAGTGTCGTAGGGTACCTGGGAGTGTCAGAGGTGTACCAGGAAATGTCAGGAGTACCTGGGAGGTCAGAGGTGTACGGGAGTATCAGAGGTACCTGGGAGTGTCAGAGGTGCCTGGGAGTGTCAGGGGTGTACCTGGGAGTGTCTGACTGTACCTGGAGTCAGAGGAGTACCTGGAATGTCAGAGGTGTATCTGGGAGTGTCTGTGTACTGGGAGTGGCAGAGGTGTACCTGGGAGTGTCAGAGGAGTACCTGGGAGGTCAGAGGAGCACCTGGGAGCATCAGAGGTGATGTGGGAGTGTCTGGGGTGTACCTGGGAGTGTCAGAGGAGTACCTGGGAGTGTCAGGAGGTGTACCTGGGAGCATCAGAGGTGTATGCAGGAGTGTCTGGGGTGTACCTGGGAGTGTCAGAGGTACCTAGAGCACAGAGGTGTACTGGAGTGTCAGGGGTGCACCAGGGAGAGTCTGAGGTGTACCTGGGAGTGTCAGGGGTACTTGGGAGAGCCAGAGTACCTGGGATGTCAGAGGTGCCTGGGAGTGCTGAGAGGTACCAGGAGTGTCAGTGGAGCCCTGGAGAGTCAAAGGTGTACCTGGCAGGTCAAGGTGTACCTGGGGTGTCAAAGGCATACCTGGGAGTGTCAGAGGTGTACCTGGGAGGTCGGAGGGTACCTGAAGTGCCAGCGGTGTACCAGGAATGTCAGGAGTTCCTGGGAGCACAGAGGTGTACCTGGGAGTATCATTGGTGTACCTGGGAGTGTCAGAGGTACCTGGGAGCATCAGGGGTGTACCTGGAGTGTCTGAGGTACCTGGGAGTGTCAGAGGAGAGCACCTGAATGTCAGGAGGTATGGAGAGTGTCTGGGGTGTACCTGGGAGTGTCAGAGGTACCTGGGAGTGACAGTGGTGTACGTGGGAGTGTCTGAGGTGTACCTGGGAGCCAGGGGAGGAACCAGGGAGGAATAGGTGTACCTGGGAGGCCGGAAGTATACCTGGGAGTGTCAGAGGTGTACCTGGGAGTGTCAGTGGTGTACCTGGGAGTGTGGAGGTTTGTACCAGGAGGCCAGAAGTAGACCAGGGAGTGTCAGAGCAGACCTGGGGGTGTCAGAGGTGTACCTGGGAGTGCCAGAGGTGTACCTGGGAGGCCAGAGGAGTACCTGGGAGGGCCGGAGTACCTGGGAGTGTCAGAGGTTATAGTGGTCAGTGGTGTAACCGGTGAGTGTCAGAGGTGTACCTGGGAGCAAGCTGTGTACCTGGGAGGTCAGGTGTACCTGGTAGTGTCACTGTGTACCTGGGAGTGTCAGAGGTGGAAGTGTCAGAGGTGATCCTGGGAGATCAGAGGTGTACCTGGGAGTGTCAGGTGTACCTGGGAGTGCTGGGGGTGTAACTGCGAGTGTCGGAGGTGTACTGGGAGGTCAGAGGTACCTGGGAGAGTCAGAACTGGGAATGTCAGAGGTGTACCTGGGAGTATTTGAGGTACCAGGGAGTGTCAGAGGTGTACCTGGGAGTGTCAGAGGTGTACCTGGGAGTGTCAAAGATGTACCTGGGGGTGTCTGAGGTGCACCTAGGAGTGTCTGAGGTGCACCTGGGAGCAACAGAGAACCAGGGAGGTAAGAGGTGTACCTGTCAGAGGTGTACCTGGGAGACTGGAGATTTACCTGGGAGGTCAGAGGTGTACCTGGGAGACGGGAGGTGTACCTGGGAGTATCGGAGGTGTACCTGGGAGTGCCTGTCCAGTACCCAGGAGTGTCAAAGGTGTACCTGGCAGTCCCAGAGGTGTACTTGGGGTGTCAGAGGTGTACCTGGGAGTGTCAGAGGTGTACCTGGAGTGTCGGAGGGGCACCTGGGAGTGTCAGAGGTACCTGGGAGTGTCAGGGGTGTACCTGGGAGTGTCTGACGTGTACCTGGGAGTGTCAGGAGAGCCTGGAATGTCAGAGAGGTGTATCTGGGAGTGTCTGGGGGTACCTGGGAGTGGCAGAGGTGTACCTGGGAGTGTTGGGCTGTACTGGGGAAGCCAGGGGTGTACCAGGAGAAAGTCTGAGTGTACCTGGGAGTGTCAGGGCATACCTGGGAGTGTCAGGTGTACCAGGGAGTGTCAGGAGCACCTGGGAGTGTCTGAGGTACCTGGGAGTGCATCAGAGGAGTACCTGGGAAATGTCTGAGGGGTGTATTTGGGAGTGTCTGGGGTACCTGGGAGTGTCAGAGGTGCACGTGGGAGTGACAGTGTACCTGGGAGGACAGGGGAGTACTGGCAGTGTCAGAGACATACCTGGGAGCGTCTGAGGTGTACCTGGGAGTGTCTGAGGTGTACCTGGGAGTGTCAGGGGAGAACCAGGAGTGCACAGGTGTACCTGGGTGTGTCAGAAGTATACCTGGGAGGTCAGAGTTGTACCTGGGAGCATAGGAGGTGTCTGGGAGCACGGGAGGTGTACCTGGGAGTGTCAGTGGAGTACCTGAGTGTCAAAGGTGTACCTGGCACTGTCAGAGGTGTACCTGGGGTATCAGAGGTGTACCTGGGAGTGTCAGAGTGTACCTGGGAGGTCGGAGGGCACCTGGGAGGCCAGAGGTGCACCAGGAATGTCAGTGGAGTACCTGGGAGTGTCAGAGGTGTACCTGGAGCATCAGAGGTGTACTTGGGAGGTCAGGGGGACCTGGGAGTGTGGGGTGTACCTGGGAGTGTCTGAGGTACCTGGGAATGTAAGAGAGGAGTACCTGGGAATGTCAGAGGTAACTGGGAGCAAGCTGGGGGAAGCTGGGAGGTCAGAGGTGTACCTGGGAGTGACAGGGTGTACCTGGGAGCAAGCCAGGTGTACCCAGTGTGGGAGATGTACTGGAAGCGGAGGTGACCTGGGAGTGTCTGGACTGTACCTGGGAGGCTGGGGAGAACCAGGAGTAAAGGTACCTGGGAGTGCCAGAAGGTACCTGGGAGCAGAGGTGTACCTGGGAGGTAGAGAGGTGAACCAGGAGTACCAGAGGTGAACCAGGAGTGTCTGAGGTGTACCTAAGAGCACGGAGGTGCACATGGGGAGTATCGGAGGTAACTGGGAGGCCAGAGGTGCACAGGGAGTGCTGAGTAACAGGGAGGTCAGGGGAGCACTGGGAGGTCAAGGTGTACCTGGGAGACGGAGGTGTAACCTGGGAATACGGGAGGTGTACCTGGGAGCAGAGAAGAAGGGGAGCAATGGGAGATGTACTGGGAACACAGAGTACCAGGAGGTCAGAGGTGTACCTGGCAGTGTTGGGAGTAAACTTGGGAGTTGGGAGGTGTACTAGGAAATGTCGGTGAGTACTGGAAATGTCAGAGGTGTACCTGGGAGAATCAGAGGTGTACGTGGGAGTGTCAGTGGTGTACTTGGAATGTCAGAGGTACCTGGGAGGAGAGTGTACCTGGTGTGTCAGAGGTGTACCTGGGAGTGTCAGAGAGAACCTGGGAGGTCGAGGGAGTACCTGGGAGTGCCAGAGGTACATGGTAGTGTCAGTGGTACCCAGAGTGCCAGAGAGGTACCTGGGAGTGTCACCAGGTACCTGGGAGTGTCAGGAGGTGTACCCGAAAGTGTCAGAGGTGTACCTGGGAGCATCAGAGGTGTACCTGGGAGCAGTCAGGGTGTACCTGGGAGTGTAACTGGGAGCAAGCCGGAGGTGTACTGGGAGCACAGAGGTGTACCTGGGAGGTCAGAGGTGCACGGGAATGTCAGAGGTGTACCTGGAGAAGGAGAGGGTACCAGGAGTGCCAGAGGTGTACCTGGGAGGCTCAGAGGTGTACCTGGGAAACAAAGATGTACCTGGGGTGTCAGAGTACCAGGAGTGTAAGAGGTGTACCTGGGAGAGGCAGAGGTGTACCTGGGAGTACGGGAGATGGGAGGCCAGAGGTGTACCTGGGAGCATCGGAGGTACCTGGGAGATCGGAGGTGTACCTGGGAGTGTCAGGCTAGTACCTGGGAGGTCAAAGGTGTACCCGGCAATCCAGAGGTGTACTTGGGGGTGTCAGAGGTGTACCTGGGAGTGTCAGAGGTACCTGGGAGGTCAGGGTACCTGGGAGTGTCAGAGGTGTACCAGGGAATGTCAGTGGTACCTTGGAGTGTCAGAGGTACTGGGAGGCGAGAGATGTACCTGGGAGTGTCAGAGGTGTACCTGGGAGTGTCAGGGGTGTACCTGGGGGAGGTCTGACGTGTACCTGGGAGTGTCAGAGAGTACCTGGGAATGTCAGAGGTGTATCTGGGAGTGCTTGGGGTACCATGGCAGAGGCCTGGGAGGACAGTGGTGTACCTGGGAGTGTCAGGTGTACCGGCAGTGTCAGAGGTGTACCTGGGAGGTCTGGAGGTGTACCTGGGAGTGTCTGAGTGTACCTGGGAGCAAGCTGGGAGAACCCAGGAGTGTAAGAGGTACCTGGGAGCTCAGAAGTGGGCACTGAGGAGTGTCAGAGGTGTACCTGGGAGTGTCAGAGGTGTCTAGAAGACCAGAGGTGAAACTAGGGAGAGTCTGTGTACCTGAGCAGATGCCCAGAGGAAAATGCAGATGCCAGAAAACAGGAAGTCAGAGAGGTGTACCTGGGAGTCAGAGAGTACCTGGAGGCCAGAGGTGTACCTGGGAGTGTCAGAGGTGTGCTGGGAGGTCTGAGGTGTACAAGAGAGTGTATAAGGTGTACCTGCAAGCTGTGGAGTACCTGGGAGGCCAGGGGTGGAGTAAGCCAGAGGTGTACCTGGGAGGTCAGAGGTGTACCTGGGAGGTCAGGTGTACCTGGGAGGCTGGGAGGTACCTGGGAGTGTCAGAGGTACCTGGGAGGCCAGAGATGTACCTGGGAGGCCGGAGGTGCACCTGGGAGTGTCAGAGGTGTACCAGGGAATGTCAGGAGTACCTGGGAGTGTCAGAGGTGTACCTGGGAGCATCAGAGGTGTACCTGGGGAGCCAGAGGTGCACGTGGGGAGGAGAAGTGTACCTGGGAGTGTCAGAGCTGTACCTGGGAGAAGCCGGAGGTACCTGGGAGCAAGACACCTGGGAGGTCTAGAAGACCTGGGAGTGTCAGAGGTACCTGGGAGTGCCGGAGGTACCTGGGAGGCCAAGGAGTGCCTGGGAGTGTCAGAGGTAACTGGAGTATCGGGATGCACTTGGAGGTCAGTGTACCTGGGAGGTCAGAGGTGTACCAGGGAGTGCTGCAGAAACCAGAGGCTGGGAGGTGAACCAGGGAGGCCGAGTGTGCCTGGGAGCACGGAGGTGTAGCTGGGAGTATCAGAGGTGTACTTGGGAGTGTCAGACACCTAGGAGTGTCAGAGGTCAACGGGAGGTCAGGAGTACCTGGGAGGTCAGGCATACCTGGGAGTATCGGAGGTGTACCTGGGATTACTGGAAGGTGTACCGGAGTGCCAGAGGTGTACCTGGGAGTGTCGGAGATGTACCTGGGAATGTCACACGAGGCCTGTGGGAGTGTCAAAGGTACCTGGCAGTGTTGGGGATGTACCTGAGTGCTGGGAGGTACCTGGGAGTCAGAGGTACCTGGGAGCAGAGGTGTACCTGGCAGAGCCGGAGGTACCTGGGAGGTCAGAGGTGTACCAGAGAATGTCAGTGGGAGTACCTGGGAGGTCAGAGGTACCTGGGAGCATCAGAGGTGTACCTGGGAGTGTCAGAGGTGTACCTGAGGAGGAGAAGGGCCCTGGGAGGTCGGAAGTGAACTGGGAGTGTCGGAAGAGTACTAGAAAATCAGAGGTGTACCTGGGAGCATCAGAGGCCTGGGAGTGTCAGAGGTGGACCTGGGAGGTCAGGTGTATCTGGGAGTGTCTGAGGTGTACCTGGGAGACGGGAGACGGCCTGGGAGCAGCTGGGAGGTGTACCTGGGAGTGTCAGGAGGTGTACCAGGGAGTGTCAGAGGCACTGAAGCGAGTGTCAGGAGAACCAGGGAGTGTCTGAGGTGTGCCTGGGAGCATCGGGAGGTGTAGCTGGGAGCATCAGAGGTGTACTTGGGAGGTCAGAGTTGTACCTAGGAATCAGAGGTGTACCAGGAGCAGGTGGGAGTACCTGGGAGTGTCAAAGGTATACCTGGGAGTATCGGAGGTGTACCTGGGATTATCAAAGGTGTACCTGGGAGCCAGAGGTGTACCTGGGAGCAATGGAGATGTACCTGGAATGTCACACGTACCAGGAGTGTCAAAGGTGTACCTGGCAGTGTCAGAGGTGTACCTGGGGGTGCAGGAGGTGTACCTGGAGTTTGAGAGGTGTACCTGGGAGGTCAGAGGTGTACCTTGGCAGTGTCGGAGGTGTACCTGGGAGGCCGGGCTGGGGTACCTGGGAGTGTCAGGAGCACCTGGTGTCTCAGAGAAATGGGGTGTCAGAGGTGTACCTGGGAGGCCAGAGGTGTACCTGGGAGTTTCGAAGGGGCATGGAGTGTCAGAGGTGTACCAGGAATGTCAGGTGGTGTACCTGGAGTGTCAGAGGTGTACCTGGGAGTATCAGAGGTGTACCTGGGAGGCTGTGAGGTGTACCTGGGAGTGTCAGGGGTGTACCTGGGAGGTTCGACGTACCTGGGAGTGTCAGAGGAGTACCTGGGAATGTCAGAGGTGTACCTGGGAGGTTCAACCTGGGAGTGGCAGAGGGGTACCTGGGAGGACAGGAGGTACCTGGGAGTGTCAGGGTGTACCTGGCAGTGTCAGAGGTGTACCTGGGAGGTCTGAGGTGTACCTGGGAGTGTCTGAGGTGTACCTGGGAGTGCTGGGGAGAAACCAGGAGTGTAAGAGGTGTACCTGGGAGTGTCAGAAGTGTACCTGGCGAGTGTCAGAGGTGTACCTGGGAGTGTCAGAGGTGAAACTAGGAATACCAGAGGTGAAACCAGGCGTGTCTGAGGTGTACCTGGGAGCACGGGAGGTACCTAGAGTATTGGAGGTGTACCTGGGAGGTCAGGGTGCACATGGAGCAGGAGAGGTGTACTGGGAGGTCAGAGGTACCTGGGAGGTCAGAGGTGTACCTGGGAGGTCAGAGGTACCTGGGAGGTCAGGAGAGTACCTGGGAGTCAGAGGTACCTGGGGAGGCTGGGAGGTGTGCCTGGGAGTGTCTGAGGTGTACAAGAGTGTATAAGGTGTACTTGCAAGTGTCAGTGGAGTACCTGGGAGTGTCAGGGGTACATGGGAGCTGGGGAGGTACCTGAGGTCAGAGGTACCTGGGAGTGTCAGGGTGTACCTGGGGAGAAGGTCAGAGTGTGTACCCAGAGGCCAGAGGTGTACCTGGGAGGCCAGATGTACCTGGGAGTGTCGGAGGTGTACCTGGGAGTGTCAGAGGCATACCAGGAATGTCAGTGGAGTACCTGGGAGTGCTGAGAGGTGTACCTGGGAGTATCAGAGGTGCCTGGGAGTCAGAGGACGTGTGTGTGGGAGTGTGAGGCGTGCACCTGGGAGTGTCAGATGTACCTGGGAGTAAGAATGGGGAGTGCTGGGGAGATGTACCTGGGAGTGTTTTAGTACTTGGAGAGCCAGAGGTGTACCTGGGAGCAAGCGGAGGTAATGGGAGGCCAAAGGAGTGCTCAGGAGGTTGTAGAGGTGTACTGGGAGATGGGAGATGTACCTGGGAGTGTCAGAGGTGTACCTGGGAGTGTCAGAGGTACCAGGAGTGTCAGAGAACCAGAGGCCAGGAGGTAAACCAGGGAGGTCTGAGGTGTGCCTGAGCATCGGAGGTAGCTGGGAGCATCAGAGGTGTACTGGAGGCCAGGAGTTGTACCTAGGAGTGTCAGAGGTGTACCAGGAGTGTCAGTGGAGTACCTGGGAGTGTCAGGCATACCTGGAGCATCGGAGGTGTACCTGATCAAGGTGTACCTGGGAGTGCCAGAGGTACCTGGGAGGTCGGAGATGTACCTGGGAATGTCACACGTACCAGGGAGTCATGTACCTGGCAGTGTCAGGTGTACCTGGGGTGCTGGGAGGTACCTGAGCTGCAGTACCTGGGAGTGCCAGAGGTGTACCTGGGAGCATGGAGGTGTACCTGGGAGCGCTGGGAGGTACCAGAGAATGTCAGTGAGCCTGGGAGGCCAGAGGTGTACCTGGGAGTATCAGGAGGTACCTGGGAGGTCAGAGGTGTACCTGGGAGGAGAAGTGTACCTGGGAGAGCGTGGAAGTGAACCTGGGAGTGTCGAAGAGCATTTGCGAAAGTCAGAGGTGTACCTGGGAGTATCAGAGGTGTACCTGGGAGTGTCAGTAGGGACCTGGGAGTGTCAGGGTGTGCATCTGGGAGTGTCTGAGGTGTACCTGGGAGCACGGGAGATTGCCTGGGAGTGTCGTGTACCTGGGAGGTCAGGTACCAGGGAGTGTCAGAGGTGAACCAGGGAGGCAGGGGTGAACCAGGGAGGTCTGAGGTGTGCCTGGGAGCATCGGAGGTGTAGCTGGGAGTATCAGAGGTGTACTGGGAGTGCCAGAGAGGCCTAGGAGTGCCAGAGGTGTACCAGGAAGTGTCAGTGGAGTACCTGGGAGTGTCAAAGGCATACCTGGGAGTATCGGAGAGGTGTACCTGGCATTATCAAAGGTGTACCTGGGAGTGCCAGAGGTACCTGGGAGTGTCGGAGATGTACTGGGAATGTCACACGTACCAGGAGTGTCAAAGGTGTACCTGGAGGCCAGAGGTGTACTCAGGTGTTGGGAGGTGTACCTGGGAGTTTGTGTACCTGGGAGGCCAGAGGTACCTGGCAGCAGCCGGAGGTGTACCTGGGAGGCCAGAGGTGTACCAGGAATGTCAGTGAGTACCTGGGAGGTCAGAGGTGTACCTGGAGCATCAGAGGTGTACCTGGGAGTGTCAGAGGTGTACTTGGAGGTGAGAAACCTGGGAGTGTCGGAACCTGGGAGTGTCGGAGGAGTACTTAAGAAAGTCAGAGGTGACCTGGGAGCATCAGAGGTACCTGGGAGTGTCAGAGGTGGACGGGAGTGTCAGGGGTGTATCTGGGAGTGTCTGAGGTACCTGGGAGTGTTAGAGGAGTACTGGGAATGTCAGGGAGGTGTATCTGGAGCAGTCTGGGGTGCCTGGGAGTGTCAGAGGTACCTGGGAGGACAGTGGTGTACCTGGAGGCCAGTGCTCTGCAGTGTCAGAGATGGGAGTGTCTGGAGGTGCACTGGGAGTGTCTGAGGTACCTGGGAGGTCAGGGGAGGAACCAGGAGTAAGAGGTACCTGGGAGTGTAGAAGTGTACCCAGGAGTGTCAGGGTGTACCGGGAGGACAGAGGTGAACTGGGAGTACCAGAGGTGAAACTAGGGAGTGTCTGAGGTGTACCTGGGAGTATCGGAGGTGTAACTGGGAGTATCGAAGGTGTACCTGGGAGGTCAGAGGTGTACATGGGAGTGTCAGAGGTGTACCAGGAGTGTCAGGGGAGTACCTGGGAGCAGCCTGGGAGTATCGGGAGGTGTAACTGGGAATACCGGAGGTGTACCTGGGAGGCTGGGAGGTGTACCTGGGAGCATGGAGATGTACCTGGGAAAGTCACAGGTACCAGGGAGTGTCAGAGGTGTACCTGGCAGGTCAGAGGTGTACCTGGGGTGTCAGAGGTGTACCATGAATGTCAGGTGAGTACCTGGGAATGTCAGAGGTGTACCGAGAATTGGGAGGGTGTACCTGGGAGTGTCAGGTGTACCTGGGAGTGTCAGAAGTGTACCTGGGAGTGTAGAGGGTACCTGGGAGCCGAAGGTACCTGGGAGTGTCAGAGGAGTACCTGGGAGTGGTCAAGGAGTACCTGGGAGGTCACTGCACCAGGAGTGTCAGAGGTGTACCTGGAAGTGTCAGGAGGTGTACCTGGGAGTGCTGGGGGTGTAACTGGGAGATGTGGAGGTGTAATGGGAGTGTCAGAGGTGTACCTGGGAGGCCAGAGGTGTACCTGGGAATGTCAGAGGTGTACCTGGGAGCATCAGAGGTGTACCAGGGAGCCAGAGGTGTACCTGGGAGTGCTCAGAGGTGTACCTGGGAGACAAAGATGTACCTGGCGGTGTTCGAGAGGTAACTGGGAGGCCTGAGATGTGGCCAGAACAGGAGAACCAGGAGTGTAAGAGGTGTACCTGGGAGGCCAGAGGTGTACCTGGGAGTACGGGAGATGGCCTGAGTGTCAGAGGTGTACCTGGGTGTGGCAGAGGTTTACCAGTAGTGTCAGAGGTAACCAGGATTGTCAGAGGATCCAGGGAGTGTCAGAGGTGAACCAGGGAGCAGTCAGAGAACCAAAGAGTGTCAGCGGTGTACCTGGGAGTGTCAGAGGCATACCTGGGAGTGTCAGAGTGTACCTGGGAGAGTCTGAGGTGTACCAGAGAGTGTATGAGGTGTACCTGGAAGTGTCTGAGCTGTACCTGGGAGTGTCGGAGGTGTACCAGGAGTGTCAGAGGCCTGGGAGTGTCAGTGGAGTACCTGTGAGTGTCAGAGGTGTACCTGGGAGTGTCAGGGTGTACCAGGAGTGTAAGAGGTACCTGGGAGGCTGGGGGTGTACCTGGCAGTGTCAGAGATGTACCTGGGAGTGTCTGGAGGTGTACCTGGGAGTGTCTGAGGTACCTAGGAGTGTCAGGGGAGAACAAGGAGTGTAAGAGGTGTACCTGGGAGGTGCAGAAGTGTACCTGGCGAGTGTCAGAGGTGTACCTGGGAGTGTCAGAGGTGAACCAGGAGTACCTGAGGAACCAGGGAGTGTCTGAGGTGTACCTGGGAGTATCGGGAGGTACCTGGGAGCACGAGTGTACCTGGGAGAGTCAGAGGTGTACATGGGAGTGTCAGAGGTACTGAGAGCACATGTACCTGTGGAGTGTCAGAGGGTGTACCTGGGAGTGTCAGAGGTACCTGGGAGTGTCAGAGGTGCACCTGGGAGCGTCAAAGGAGTACCTGGGAGAGCAGAGGTGTACCTGGTAGTGTTAGTGGTGTACCTGGGGAGGCCAATGTACCTGGTAGTGCTGTACCTGGGGAGGCCAGAGGTACCTGGACGTGTCAGAGGTACTGGGAGTATCAGAGGTGCACCTAGGAGTGTGAGGGGTGTACCTGGGAGTGTCAGGGTGTAACTGGGAGGTCGGAGGTGTAACTGGGAGCTTCAGAGGTACCTGGGAGTGTCAGAGGTGTATTTTGGAATATCATAGGTACCTGGGAGTAACAGAGGTGTACCAGGGAGGTCAGGGGAATACCTGGGAGTGCTGGAGAGGTACCTGGGAGTGTCAGAGGTACCTAGGAGTGTCTGAGGTACCAGAGAGTGTAGGAGGTGTACCAAGTGTCAGAGCTGTACCTGGGAGTCACAGTGTACTTGGGAGGTCAGGGGTGCACCAGGAGCCTGAGGTACCTGGGAGCCAGAGGTGTACCTGGGAGTGCTCAGAGGTGTACCTGGGAGTGTCAGGTGTACCAGGAGTAAGAGGTGTACCTGGGAGGCTAGGGGTGTACCTGGCATGGTGAGGATGTACCTGGGAGTGTCTGGAGGTATACCTTGGAGTGGAGGTGTACCTGGAGTGTCAGGGGAGAACAAGGGAGTGTAAGAGGTACCTGGGAGTGTCAGAAGTGTACCTGGCGAGTGCTCTGAGGTACCTGGGAGTGTAGGGGAGAACCAGGAGGTAAGAGGTACCTGGTTGTGTCGAGAGGTGAACCAGGGAGTGTCAGAGAAACCAGGGAGTGCCTGAGGATGCCTGGGAGCACGGGAGGTCACCTGGGAGTATCAGAGGTGTACCAGAAATCAGAGGTGTACCTAGGAGTGTCAGAGGTGTACCAGAGTGTCAGGAGTACTGGGAGTTCAAAGGAATACCAGTATCAGAGGTGTACCTGGGAATATCGAGGTACTGAGTGTCAGAGGTGTACCTTCGAGTGTCGGAGATGTACCTGGGAATGTCAAACGTACCAGGGAATGTCTGGGGTGTAACCTGGGAGTGTCGGAGGTGTAACTGGGAGGTCAGAGGTACCTGGGAGTGTCAGAGGTGTACCTGGGAATGTCAGAGGTGTACCTGGGAGTATCAGAGGTGTACCAGGGAGTGTCAGGAGTACCTGGGAGGTCAGAGGTGTACCTGGGAGTGTCAGAGGTGCCTGGGAGTGTCTGAGGTGTACCAGAGAGTGTATGGTGTACCTGGAAGTGTCAGAGCTGGTACCTGGGAGTGTCGGAGGTGTACCAGGGAGTGTCAGAGTGAATACCTGGGAGCAGCCAGGAGTACCTGGGAGGCCAGAGGTGTACCTGGGAGTGTCAGGGGTGTACCTGGGAGTGTCAGAGGTGTACCTGGGAGGTCAGAGCTGACCTGGAGGTCAGAGGTGTACCTGGAGTGTCGGAGGTGTACCTGGGAGATCAGAGGTGTACCAGGAATGTCAGTGAGTACCTGGGAGTGTCAGAGGTGTACCTGGGAGCATCAGAGGTGTACCAGAGGTCAGAGGTGCATGGGAGTGTGGAGAAGTACCTGGGAGTGTCAGAGGTGTACCTGGGAGGCCGGAGGTGTACCTGGGAGTGTCAGAGGTACCTGGGAGGTCTAGGTGTACCTGGGAGTCAGAGGTGTACCTGGGAGAGCCGGAGGTGCCTGGAGCAAGGAGTACTGGGAGCAAGCTGGAGGTACTGGGAGACGGAGATGCACTGGGAGTGTCAGGAGGTGTACCAGGAGTGTCAGAGGTGACCCAGGAGTGTCAGAGGAACCAGGGAGTGTCTGAGGTGTACCTGGGAGGACGGAGGTGAAGGGGAGTATCAGAGGTGACCTGGGAGGTCAGAGGTGTACCTGGGAGTGCTCAGAGGTGTACCAGGAGTCAGGTGAGTGACCTGGAGTGTCAAAGGTATACCTGGGAGTATCAGAGGTGTACCTGGATTATCAAAGTGCACTGGGAGGTCAGAGGTGTACCTGGGAGGACAGTGGTGTACCTGGGAGTGCCAGGGTGTACCTGGCAGTGTCAGAGAGATGTACCTGGGAGGGTCTGAGGTGTACCTGGGAGCATGAGGTACCTGGAGCCAGTAGAACCAGGAGTGTAAGAGGTGTACCTGGGAGTGCCAGAAGTGTACCTTAGGAGTGTCAGGGGTGTACCTGGGAAGTGTCAGAGGTGTACCTGAATGCAGAGGTACCTGGGAGCATGCGAGGTGTACCAGGGAGTGTCAGAGGTGTACCTGGAGTGTCAGAGGTGTCTGGCGAGTGACAAAGATGTACCGGGTGTCTGAGGTGTACCTGGGAGTGTCTGAGATGTACCTGGGAGGTTGGGGAGAACCAGGAGTGTAAGAGGTACTGGGAGTTGCAGGTGTACCTGGGAGAATGGGAGATTACCTGGAGGTCAGAGGTACTGCATCAGAGGTTACCAGGGAGTGTCAGAGGTGACCAGGGATTGTCAGAGGTGAACCAGGGAGTCAGAGGTGAACCAGGGAGTGCTGGGAGGTGAACCAAGGAGGTCATGGTGTACCTGGAGTGTCGGAAGTATACCTGGGAGGCCAGAGCCTGGGAGTGTCAGAGGTACCAGGGAGTGTCAGAGAATACCTGGGAGCAAGGTGAGTACCTGGGAGGTTGGGGAGGTGTACCTGGGAGGCCAGGGTGTACCAGGAGTGTCAGAGGTGTACCTGGGAGGCCAGAGAATACCTGGGAGGTTGGGAGTACCTGGGAGTGTAAGAAATGGAAGTGCCAGAGGTGTACCTGGGAGGTCGAAAATGGGAGTGCTGGGAGGAATACTCAGAGTGCCAGTGGAGTACCTGGGAGTGCAGAGGTACCTGGGAGTGTAGGGGTGTACCAGGGAGTGTGAGGTACCTGGGAGGCCAGGGGTGTACTCAGCAGAGCCAGAGATGTACCTGGGAGTGCCTGAGGACCTGGGAGTGTCTGAGGTGTACCTGGGAGGTCAGGAGAACATGAGTGTAAGAGGTACCTGGGAGGTAGAAGGTACCTGGGAGTGTCAGAGGTGTACCTGGGAGTGTAGGAGGAACCAGGAGTACCAGAGGTGAACCAGGGTGTCTGAGGTGTACCTGGGAGGCCGGAGGTACCTGGGAGACCGGAGGTGACCTGGGAGTGCAGGTACCTGGAGGTCAGGTGAGTACCTGGGAATGAGGTTTCTGCAGAGGTGTACCTGGGAGGCTGGGAGGTGTACCTGGGAGTACAGGTGTACCTGGGAGCATGGGTGTATCAAGAGTGTCAGAGATGTACCTGGGAGGTTTGAGTACCTGGAGTGTCTGAGGTACCTGGGAGGTTGGGGAGAACCAGGAGTGTAAGAGGTGTACCTGGGAGTGTCAGTGCATGTAGGAGGCTAGGGGTACCCAGAGTGTCAGAGGTGAACCAGGAGTGACAGAGGTGAACCAGGAGTGTCTGAGGTACCTGGGAGATGGAGGTGTACCTGGGAGTGTGAAGGTGTACCTGGGAGTGTCAGAGGTGTACCTGGGAGTGTCACAGGTACCAGGAGTGTCAGGGGAGCACCTGGGAGTGTCAAAGGTGTACCTGGGAGCATCGGAGGTGTAACCTGGGAACACGGAGGTGTACCTGGGAGTGCCAGAGGTGTACCTGGGAGTGTCGGAGATGTACCTGGGAATGTCAGAGGTGTACCAGGGAGTGTCAGAGGTGTACCTGGCAGTGTCAGAGGTGTACCTAGGGAGGTGTACCAGGAATGTCAGTGGAGTACCTGGGAATGTCAGAGGTACTGGGAGAACTGGAGGTGTACCTGGGAGGCTCAGAGGTGTACCTGGGAGTGCAGAGGTACCGGAGTGTCAGAGGTGTACCTGGGAGCCAGGAGGAAGTGCTGGAGGAGGTCACCTGGGGGAGGCCAAGGAGTACCTGGGAATGCTGGGAGAGGTGTACCTGGGAGTGTCTGTGTACCTGGAGGTCAGAGGTGTACCTGGAGTGTCACCTGGTGGGAGGTCAGAGGTACCTGAAGTGTCAGAGGTGTACCTGGGAGCATCAGAGGCACTTAGAGGTCAGGGGTACCTGGGAGCTAGGGGTGTAACTGGGAGGTCGGAGGTAACTGGGAGCACAGAGGTGTACCTGGGAGTGTCAGGAGGTACCTGGAATGCAGAGGTGTACCTGGGAGTATCAGAGGTACCAGGAGTGTCAGAGGTGTACCTGGGAGCCAGAGGTGTACCTGGGAGTGTCAAAGATGTACCTGGGAGTGTCTGGAGGTGTACCTGGGGTGTCAGGGGAGAAACCAGGGAGTGTAAGAGGTGTACCTGGGAGGCCAGAGGTGTACCTGGGAGACGGGAGATGGCCTGGAGTAGCTGGGAGGTGTACCTGGGACTAGAGGTGTACCAGAGTGCAGAGGTGAACCAGGGACACAGAGTGAACCAGGAGTGTCAGAGAACCAGGGAGTGTCAGAGGTAACCAGGGAGTGTCAGAGGTGTACCTGGGAGCAAGCCGTAGGTATACCTGGGAGTGTCAGAGGTGTACCTGGGAGTGTCTGAGGTACCAGAGAGTGTATGAGGTGTACCTGGAAGCACTGAGGTGTACCTGGGAGTGTCGGAGGTGTACCAGGAGTGTCAGAGGAATACCTGGAGGTCATGAGGCCTGGAGTGTCTGAAACTGAGAGTGCTGGGGTGTACCAGGGAGGAAGAGTGTACCTGGGAGTGTCAGGAGGCCTGGGAAGTGCCAGAGATGTACCTGGGAGTGTCTGAGGTACCTGGGAGAGCTGAGGTGTACCTGGGAGGCCAGGGGAGAACAAGGAGTGTAAGAGGTACCTGGGAGGTCAGAAGTGTACCTGGGAGTGTCAGAGGTACCTGGGAGGTCAGAGGTGAACTAGGAGCACCAGAGGTGAACCAGGGAGTGTCGGAGGTGTACCTGGGAGTATCGGAGGTGTACCTGGGAGTATCGGAGGTGTACCTGGGAGTGTCAGGAGGTGTACCTGGGAGGCCAGAGGTGTACCTGGGATTGGCCAGGAGGTGTACCTGGGAGTGTCAGAGGTGTACCTGGGAGTGTCAGAGGTGTACCTGGGAGTGTCAGAGGTACCTGGGAGGTCAGAGGAGTACCTGGGAGCGTCAGAGGAGTACCTGGGAGAGTCAGAGGTGTACCTGGGAGTGTCAGTGGTGTACCTGGAGGTCAGAGGCCTGGGAGTGTCACCTGTGTACCTGGGAGCAAGTCAGAGGTGTACCTGGGAGTGTCAGAGGTGTACCTGGGAGTATCAGAGGTGTACCTGGGAGTGTCAGGGGTGTACCTGGGAGGTCAGGGGTGTAACTGGGAGTGTCGGAGGTGCACTGGGAGGTCAGAGGTGTACCTGGGAGGCCAGAAGGTACCTGAGTGTCAGAGGTGTACCTGGGAGTATCAGAGGTGTACCAGGAGTATCAGGTGGAGTACTGGGAGTGTCAGAGGTGTACCTGGGAGTGTCAGGAGGTGTACCTGGGAGTGTCAGAGGTGTACCTGGGAGTGTCAGAGGTGTACCTGGGAGGTCAGAGGTGTACCTGGGAGGTCAGAAGTGTACCTGGGAGTGTCAGAGAGTACCTGGGAGGTCAAAGGAGTACCTGGGAGTGTCAGAGGTACCAGAAGGTGGTGTACCTGGGAGTGTCAGAGGTG
>NW_024754203.1:0-19780 GCF_018991925.1 Homarus americanus
TCTTTCTGTGTAATAATAATAATAATAATAATAAAAATAATAATAATAATAATAATAAAAATAATAATAATAATAATAATAATAATAACACCTTGAATATGATGACGTAACCCTTATGATGACTTAACCCCTTGAGTATGATGACTTAACAATACCAACTGATACTGGGGTTAAGATACTATACCCAAAAGGTCAAAATATTTAACTCAATAGAGACAACTCATCATACTTCACCACTTATGTACGGGATCACCTCTGTGCTGAATAAAATGGCCTGACGTTGGCCAAATAAAACATTAAAATTGGCGTCCCTGTTAAGGAGTTCACCAGGTAATTCAACACCAACTGCATCAAGTTCACCTCTACTGTACACTCAAAATCCTTTTATCTTAATATTTAGCTTTTCAAATGTTAATAATTCATATTTTTTGATGGAAGATATGGTGAATACATCTTAATAATGTTTGTTTATTTTAAACTTTATATGCTGAATATTTTACAAAATAATATAGTATGTAAAAGGACAATGAACTTTTCTTCACAAAATACAATTCAAAGAATGGATAATCATAAAACCAAGATGTTTTATTTTTTTTATTTTACATATGCATATTTTACAATAATCAGTAAGTGGGTTGGCCGATTTTGCAACTCTTCACCATACGTCTGGCACGACGAGCGGCAAAGGTGCGGGCCTCAGCCGTCATGTTCGGGGTGGGTTGGGTTAGGTTAGGTTAGGTTAGGTTGGGTTAGGTTAGAACACATATTGAATGACAATCTAAAATGACTGTTGGTGGTATGTCATTCTCCATTGTTACATTCTCAAACTATATGTAGACTGTCGGTTTATTGTTCACGTCTGTCAACTTCATAACTTATGTCAATCACTTCCGTTAGCATGAACGAACAGTTATTTTAGATTGTCATTCGATATGTGTTCTGTCATTCTGTTATGAAATTTGTCAAATAGTTATGTAACAATGTCTCAACGGATATGTGAAAAGGTGTATTTCTCCACTCCTGGCCGTCTTCAACTCTACTAGGAGAGACCAGCACACACGTCTCTTCTAGGAGGTATCACATATCAATATGTCCTTCCTTCTCCTTGATGAAAGGATAAACACTGGTCAACAGCCAAAATGGTTCACATATGAGATCATGCTCACACAACTAATTTCATATTGCTGAATTCGAATCTGATATTTGTTTTGTTCTATCAGACCAGGTTTTATAAAAAAATCAATAGGTACAAATATTTAATATTCCATCACGTGTCGTGCAAAAGATGAGATTATCTCATGTGACTGTGCTTTCATGACTAATTTCATATTAATGAATATTAATTGGATGTTTCATTCTACCATCAGACCTACTTTCTTAAAGAATAAAAAAAATAGTAAATATAGTAACATTATCGCGTCATGCAAGATACAATTTTAAACCTATCACAGATAAGCTCATAAAAAATTGTACCAAAAAACATAAGTTCAAATCCTTTATAATGACAAAATATGAAGTTCTAAAAGTGCTTCTGAACTTTACTCTTTCTCTTGTACAGCTTGCTCTCTTCTCGTTGCAGTGTCCAGCAATAGTCGCCCATCATGTTAGGACTGAATTGTCCCTGATATCTGCTCTCCATTATGGCGATATCTTGATGAAATCTTTCGCCGTGTTCATCACTAACGTCTCCAAGGTTACCTGGGAAAAATTCAATATGAGAGTGGAAAAAATGCAATTTCAAGGACATCCTTGCTCCCAATGCATGATAATTCTGAAGCATGGTTGTTACGATTTCTTTGTAGTTGTCAGCACGATAGTTTCCAAGAAAATTCTTTGACACATTGACAAATGATTCCCATGCTTTTTTCTCCAGTGGGTTCAATGTTTTGGTGAATTCGCTATCATTAACTAGTATACGAATTTGTGGTCCATTCAAGACACCTGCTTTCAACTTGGCTTCGGAAACCACACCACCTAGTTTCTGAGATAAGTATAGAGTCCCAGCACCGAATTGATCCATAGCTTTGATGAAATTTTTAGCCAAACCGAGCTTTAGATGCAGTGGAGGCAAAAATATCTTTTCTGGATCTACAAGCGGATTGTGAGCACAGTTAAACCTTCCAGGCGCATCTCTTGGTCTTGTCGGCCAATCCTTTCTCACATAGTGCTCTGCATCAGCTCTGCTGTTCCACAAGCACAAAAAGCACATGTGCTTTGTGTAGCCACTCTGAAGGCCCAGTAGTAAACTGATGACTTTGAGATCGCCACATATCTTCCACTGGTGTTTCTCATACTCTATAGCGGCCAACAGAATTTTCATTGTTTCATAGCTCTCAGTCATTTTTGTTGCGTGTGCTATTGGGACAGATGGAAGCCGATTGCCATTGTGTAAAAGAACAGCTTTCAGAGAGTCTTTTCCTGAGTCTATAAACAGCCTCCAATCCTCTGTCTTGTATGTTTCAGACTTGCAGAGTTGTTGCATGAGAGATACTACTGTCAGCAACTGCCACACTTGCAACGTTCCATGTTTTGTTAATTTCAGAGTAATTACAAATCATGCAGGTGTAGATATGCAATATCATGAATCAGCAAACTGAAACAAACAAAAAGCACAAATCAGGACAAAATAATTGCATAAGTGAGCCATGAGCATATAAATTACTGTATGAATAGCATGGTACACTAAATATATAGATATGCTGGTTCTGGAAAACTGAGCCTGATACAGCTATACGAATGTCATAATTGAGTTCAGCACATACAATTACACTAGAATCAGACTGTTTTGATCCAGAACCATGAGAATTTTTTTCGGTTAATAAATGAAGAAATAATACAGTGCTATTATGTGAACAGCAATCTGAACCAAGAACAAAGTTATTTGTAATTCTTACAAGCAAATGAAACCCACAGAAACATACTATACTGCGGCATATAGTGAGCCAATATTGAGGAATTAATCTTGAAAATGTTAACTATCAGAGTGAGACACAAATACTGGATTTATAGCTGGAATCACATTTAACCTTTTAGTCTCAGGGGTTCTTATATACTCAAGGACAACAGCTGGAAGATTACTGATTCCCATCCTAACAATTGTGAGGCAAGACAGACACATGGGGAGGTAAGACATACACGTGGGGAGGTAAGACAGACACATGGGGAGGTAAGACAGACACATGGGGAGGTAAGACATACACATGGGGAGGTAAGACAGACACATGGGGAGTAAGACATACACGTGGGGAGGGTAAAAGGAACAGACACATGGGGGGCAGGCAGACACGTGGGGAGGTAAGACAGACACACGTGGGAGGTAAGACAGCACATGGGGAGTAACACAGCCATACACACACGTGGGAGTGAAGACAGACACGTGGGAGGTAAGACAGACACATGGGAGGTAAGACAGACACATGAGGGGGAGTAACACATACACGTGGGGGAGGTAAAGACAGACACATGGGGGCGCATACACGTGGGGAGGTAAGACAGACACATGGGGAGTCAAGACAGACACACGTGGGGAGGTAAGACAGACACATGAGGAGTAACACATACACGTGGGAGGTAAGACAGACACATGGGGATGTAAGACACATACATGGGGAGTAACACATACACGTGGGGAAGTAAGACAGACACATGGGGAGGGAAGACAGACACATGGGGAGTAACACATACACGTAGAGAGGTAAGACAGACACATGGGGAGGTAAACCAGAAACATGGGGAGGTAAGACAGACACATGGGGAGTAACACGTACACGTGGGGAGGTAAGACATACACGTGGGGAGGAAAGACAGACACGTGGGGAGGTAAGACAACACATGGGGAGTAACACATACACGTGGAGAGGTAAGACACACACGTGGAGAGGTAAGACATACACGTGGGGAGGTACACCAGACACATAGGGAGTAACACATACACGTGGGGAGGTAAGACAGACACATGAGGAGTAACACATACACGTGGGGAGGTAAGACAGACACATGGGGAGGTAAGACAGACACATGGGGAGGTAAGACGAACACATGGGGAGTAAGACAGACACATGAGGGGAGTAACACATATACACGTGGGAGGTAAGACAGACACATGGGGAGTAACACATACACGTGGGGAGGTAAGACAGACACATGGGGAGGTAAGACAGACACATGGGGAGGTAAGACAGACACATGGGGAAGTAAGACAGACACATGGGGAGTAACACATACACGTGGGGAGGTAAGACAGACACATGGGGAGGTAAGACAGACACATGGGGAGGTAAGACAGACACATGGGGAAGTAAGACAGACACATGGGGAGTAACACATACACGTGGGAAGGTAAGACAGACACATGGGGAGGTAAGACATACACGTGGGGAGGTAAGACAGACACGTGGGGAGGTAAGACAGACACATGGGGAGGTAAGACAGACACATGGGGGAGTAACACATACACATGGGGGAGGTAAGACAGACACATGGAGATAACACATACACGGGGAGGTAAGACATACACGTGGGGAGGTAAGACAGACACATGGGGAGTAACACATACACATGGGGAGGTAAGACAGACACATGGGAGAGTAACACATACACGTGGGGAGTAAGACATACACGGGGAGGTGACATACACGTGGGGAGGTAAGACATACACGTGGGGAGGTAAGACAGACACATGAGTAACACATACACGTGGGGAGGTAAGACAGACACATGGGGAGGTAAGACAGACACATGGGGAGTAAACAACACACTTGGGGGAAGTAAGACAGACACATGGGGAGGTAAGAGAGACACATGGGGAGTAACACATACGCTGGGAGGTAAGAAGACATATGGGGAGGTAAGACAGACACATGGGGAGGTAAGACATACACGGGAGGTAAGACATACACATGGGGAGGTAAGACATACACGTGGGAGGTAAGACATACACGGGGAGTAAAACATACACGTGGGGAGGTAAGACATACACATGGGGAGGTAAGACATACACGTGGGGAGAGTAAAACATACACGTGGGGGGGTAAGACATACACGTGGGGAGGTAAGACATACACGTGGGGAGGTAAGACATACACGTGGGGAGGTAAGACATACCGTGGGGAGGTAAGACATACACGGGGGGAGTAAAACATACACGTGGGGAGGTAAGACATACACGTGGGGAGGTAAGATACACACGTGGGAGGTAAGACATACACATGGGGGAGGTAAGACAGACACATGGGGAGGTAAGACAGACATGGGGAGGTAAGACATACACGTGGGGAGGTAAGACAGACACATGGGGAGTAACACATACACGTGGGGAGGTAAGACAGACACATGGGGAGGTAAGACATACACGTGGGGAGGTAAGACAGACACGTGGGGAGGTACAGACATATGGGGTGGTTAGACAGGGGAGAACATATACACATGGGGAGGTAAGAAGACACATGGGGAGTAACACATACACGTGGGGAGGTAAGACATACACACGTGGGGGAGTAAAACATACACGTGGGGAGGTAAGACATACACGTGGGGAGGTAAGACAGACACATGGGGAGTAACACATACACGTGGGAGGTAAGACAGACACACATGGGAGGTAAGACATACACGGGAGGTAAGACAGACACGGGGAGGTAAGACAGACACATGGGGAGGTAAGACAGACAAGGGGAGTAAGACATACACGTGGGGAGGTAAGACACACGTGGGGAGGTAAGACATACACGTGGGGAGGTAAGACATACACGTGGGGAGTAAGACACACGTGGGGAGGTAAGACATACACGTGGGGAGGTAAGACAGACACATGGGGAGGTAAAAGACATACCGTGGGGAGGTAAGACAGACACGTGGGAGGTAAGACATACACGTGGGAGGTAAGACATACACGTGGGGGAGGTAACACGAACGTGGGGAGGTAAGACAATACACGTGGGGAGGTAAGACAGACACGTGGGAGGTAAGACAGACACGTGGGAGGTAAGACATACGTGGGAGTAAGACAGACACGTGGGAGGTAAGACATACACGTGGGAGGGTAAGACAGACACGTGGGGAGGTAAGACAGACACATGGGGAGGTAAGACAACACGTGGGGGGTAAGACAGACACGTGGGGAGGTAACAGTGAGGTAAGACACACGTGGGAGAACACATGGGGAGGTAAGACATACACGTGGGGAGGTAAGACAGACACGTGGGGAGGTAAACAGACACGTGGGGAGTGAACACACACATGGGGAGGTAAGACAGACACGTGGGGAGGTAAGACAGACACATGGGGGTAAGACAAGGAACAGGAGGAAATACACGTGGGGTAAGACAGACACGTGGGGAGGTAAGACAGACACGTGGGGAGGTAAAGACAGAACACATGGGGAGGTAAGACATACACGTGGGGAGGTAAGACAGACACGTGGGGAGGTAAGACAGACACGTGGGGAGGTAAGACAGACACGTGGGGAGGTAAGACAGACACGTGGGGAGTGAACATACACGTGGGGAGGTAAGACAGACACGTGGGGAGGTAAGACATACACGTGGGGAGGTAAAGACAACGTGGGGAGGTAAGACAGACACGTGGGAGGTAAACAGACACGTGGGGAGTAAGACAGACACGTGGGGGAGGTAAGACAGACACGTGGGGAGGTAAGACAGACACGTGGGGAGGTAAGACAGACACGTGGAGAGTAGACAGACACATGGGGAGGTAAGACAGACACGTGGGGAGGTAAGACAGACACGTGGGAGAGTAAACAGACACGTGGGAGGTAGACGAACACGTGGGGAGGTAAGACAGACACATGGGGAGGTAAGACAGACACGTGGGGAGGGTAAGACAGACACAGGGGAGGTAAGACAGACACGTGGAGGTAAGACAGACACGTGGGAGTAAGACAGACACGTGGGGAGGTAAGACAGACACGTGGGAGGTAAGACATACACGTGGGGAGGTAAGACAGACACGTGGGGAGGTAAGACAGACGTGGGAGGTAACATACACGTGGGGAGGTAAGACAGACACGTGGGAGGTAAGACATACACGTGGGGAGGTAAGACAGACACGTGGGGAGGTAAGACAGACACGTGGGGAGGTAAGACAGACACATGGGAGGTAAGACAGACACGTGGGGAGTAAGACAGACACGTGGGGAGGTAAGACATACACGTGGGGAGGTAAGACAGACACGTGGGGAGGTAAGACATACACGTGGGGAGGTAAGACAGACACATGGGGGAGGTAAGACAGACACGTGGGGAGGTAAGACAGACACATGGGGAGTAAGACATACATGGAGGTAAGACAGACACGTGGGAGGTAAGACAGACACGTGGGGAGGAGTAACAGACACATGGGGGAGTAAGACAGACACAGTGGGGAGAATGGAACAGACACGTGGGGAGGTAAGACAGACACATGGGGAGGTAAGACAGACACATGGGGAGAGTGAACAGACACATGGGGAGGTAGACAGACACACATGGGGAGAGTAAACAGACACGTGGGGAGGTAAGACATACACGTGGGGAGGTAAGACAGACACATGGGGGAGGTAAGACAGACACGTGGGGAGGTAAGACAGACACGTGAGGTAAGACAGACACGTGGGGAGGTAAGACAGACATGGGAAGTAAGACAGACACGTGGGGAGGTAAGACAACACGTGAGGTAACACATACGTGGGGGAGGTAAGACAGACACATGGGGAGGTAAGACAGACATGGGGAGGTAAGAACAGACACGTGGGGGTAAGACAGACACGTGGGAGGTAAGACAGACACATGGGGAGGTAAGACAGACATGGGGAGGTAAGACAGACACATGGGGATGCTACATACACGTGGGGAGGTAAGACAGACACATGGGAGTAAACATACACGTGGGGAGTAAGACAGACACACATGGGGGTAAGACAATACACGTGGGGGTAAGACAGACACATGGGAGGTAAGACAGACACATGGGGGTAACACATACACGTGGGGAGGTAAGACAGACACATGGGGTAACACATACACGTGGGGAGGTAAGACAGACATGGGGAGGTAAGACATACACGTGGGGAGGTAAGACAGACACATGGGGAGGTAAGACATACACGTGGGGAGGTAAGACAGACACATGGGGAGGTAAGACATACACGTGGGGAGGTAAGACATACACGTGGGGAGTAAGACATACACGTGGGGAGGTAAGACAACACATGGGGAGTAACACATACACGTGGGGAGGTAAGACAGACACATGGGGGAGTAACACATACACGTGGGGAGGTAAGACAGACATGGGGAGAGTAACACATACACGTGGGGAGTAAGACAGACACATGGGGAAGACATACACGTGGGGAGGTAAGACAGACATGGGGGAGTAACACATACACGTGGGAGGTAAGACAGACTACGTGGGGTAACACATATACACGTGGGGAGGTAAGACAGACACATGGAGTAACAAACGTGGGAGGTAAAACATATACACGCAGGGAGGTAAGACAGACACATGGGGAGGTAAGACAGATACATGGGGAGTTAAGACAGATACATGGGAGCACCAATCCAGCCTCCAGGAGCACCCAGCCTCCAGGAGCACCACCCAGGCTGGGCACCATCCAGCCTCCAGGAGCACCACCCAGCTCCGGGCACCACCCAGCCTCCAGGGGCACCACCCAGCCTCCAGCAGGAGCACCACCCAGCCTCCAGGAGCACCACCCAGAGCCCAGGAGCACCACCACCAGCCCAGGAGCACCACTCCAGCCTCCAGGGCACCATCCAGCATTCCGGCACCATCCAGCCTGTGAGCACCACCCAGCCTCCTGGGCAAATCTTTCATCCAGCCTCCAGGGGCAAATCTTCATCCAGCCTCCAGGAGCACCACCCAGCCTCCAGGAGCACCAACCAGCCTCCAGGAGCACCATCCAGCCTCCGTGGGCACCCATCCAGCTTCCGGGAGCACCATCCAGCCTCCAGGGAAACCAGGCAACCTCCAGGAAACCATCTACTTCCAGGAAACCACACACAGCCTCCGGGCACCACTCGCTTCCAGGAGCACCACCCAGTTTCCAGGAGCACCACCAGCTCCAGGGGCACCCACACCCAACCTCCAGGAGCACCACACCCAGCCTCCAGGAGCACCCCACCCCACCTCCGGGGCACCATCCAGCCTCCGTGGGCACCACACCCAGCCTGGAGCACCACCCAGCCTCCAGGAAAACCAGGCAACCTCGAGGGAAACCATCTACTCAGGAAAAACTTCAATACAGCTCCGGGGGCACCACACTCAGTTTCCAGGAGCACCACGCAGTTTCCAGGAGCAATCCACCCAGCCCAGGGCACCCTCACCCAACCTCCAGGGGGCACTCACCCAGCCTCCAGGAGCACCACCCAACCTCGGGGCACCACCCAGAATCCAGGAGCACCACCCAGTCCTCCGGGAGCACCACCGAGCCCAGGGCCACCCAGTCCTCCGAGCACCACTGAGCCTCCGGGAGCACCACCCAGCCTCCAGGGGCACCATCCAGGCCTCCGGGGCACCACCAACCTCGGGGGCACCACCCAGAATCCAGGAGCACCACCCAGTCCTCCGGGAGCACCACCCAGTCCTCCGGGAGCACCACCGAGCCCGGGAGCCACCCAGTCCCTCCGGGAGCACCACCGAGCTCCGGGAGCCACCCCACACCAGCCTCCAGGGGCACCATCCACCTCCGGGGGCACCCTGGGCACCCAGCCTCCCGGGAGCACCCTACCCCAGCCTCCCAGGGGCCACTCTACCCAGCCTCCAGAGCACCACCCAGCCTCCAGTAGCACCACCGAGCCTCCAGGGCCACCACCCAGCCTCCGGGAGCACCACCTAGCCCAGGGCACCATCCAGCCTGGGAGCACCACCCAGCCTCCAGGAGCCCCACTCCAGCCTCCAGGGCCACCACCCAGCCTCCAGGGCACCACACCCAGCCTCCAGGAGCACCACACTGAGCCTCCAGGGCCACAACCCAGCCTCCGGGGAGCACCACCCAGCCTCCAGGGCCACCACCCAGCCTCCAGGAAGCACCACCGAGCCTGAGGGCCACCACCCAGCCTCCAGGAGCAATACCGAGCTTCCAGTCACACCCAGCCTCCAGGGCCACCACTCCAGCCTCCAGGAGCACCACACCCACCTCCAGCGCCACCACCCTAGCCCCTGGGGGTACCCTAAATGAGCTCTCCTGGAGCACCACCAGCCTCCAGGAGCACCCCACCCAGCCTCCAGGAGCACCACCCAGCCTCCAGGAGTACCACACTCAGCCTCCAGGGAGCAATCTCACACCCAGCCTCCAGGAGCAAGCACCCACCCAGCCTCCAGGGAGCACCACACCCAGCTCTCCGGAGCACCACACCCAGCCTCCGAGAGGGCACCACCGAGCCTCCGGGAGCACCACCCAGCCTCAGGAGCACCACCCAGCCTCCAGGAGCACCACCCAGCCTCCAGGAGTTCACCCAGCCTCCAGGAGCAATTCACACCCAGCCTCCAGGAGCACCACCCAGCTCCAGGAGCACCCTGCCACACCACCCAGCCTCCGGAGCACCACACCCAGCCTCCAGGAGCACCACCCAGCCTCCGGGAGCACCACACTCCAGCCTCCAGGAGCACCACCCAGCCTCCAGGAGCACCCTCACCCTGCCTCCGGGAGCATCTCACACCCAGCCTCCAGGAGCACCACACCCAGCCCAGGAGCAATCTCACCCAGCCTCCGAGAGCACCACTCCAGCCTCCAGGAGCACCACTCCAGCCTCCAGGAGAGCACCACCCAGCCTCCAGGAGCATCTCACCCAGCCTCCAGGAGCACCACCCAGCCTCCAGGAACACCACCCAGCCTCCAGGCCCACCCAGTCTCCAGGAGCACCACCCAGCCTCCAGGAGCACCACACCCAGCCTCCAGGAGCATCTCACACACCCAGCCTCCAGGAGCACCACCAGCTCCAGGGAGCACCACCCAGCTCCAGGAGCACCACCCAGCCTCCAGGAGCACCACCCAGCCTCCGGGAGCACCACCCAGCCTCCAGGAGCACCACCCAGCCTCCGGGAGAATTGAATTCAGCCTCCAGGAGCACCATCCAGCTCCAGGAGCACCTCACCCAGCCTCCAGGAGCACCACTCCAGCCTCCAGGAGCACCCGCCACACCCAGCCTGGGAGCATTCACCCAGCCTCCAGGAGCACCACCCAGCCTGGAGCACCCAGCCCGGGAGCATCACCCAGCCTCCAGGAGCACCACCCAGCCTCCAGGAGCACCACCCAGCCTCCAGGAGCACCACCCAGCCTCCAGGGAGCACCCTACACCCAGCCTCCAGGAGTTAATTCACACCCAGCCTCCGGGAGCTAATTCACCCAGCCTCCAGGAGCACCCTCACCCAGCCTCCGGGAGCATCACCCAGCCCCGAGGAGCAATCTCATCCAGCCCAGGAGCACCACCCAGCCTCCAGGAGCACCACACTGAGCCTGGGAGCACCACCCAGCTCCAGGAGCACCACCCAGCCTCCAGGAGCACCACCACACCCGGGAGCACCACCTGAGCTCCGGGAGCACCCTCACCCAGGCCTCCAGGAGCACCACACCCAGCCTCCAGGAGCAAGCACCACCTGTGCCTCCAGGGCATCTCACATCCACCCGGGGCACCACCCAGCTCCCGGAGCACCACCAGCCTCCAGGAGCACCACACTCAGCCTCCAGGAGCACCACCCAGCCTCCAGGGCACCACATCCAGCCTTCCGGGGCACCACCCAGCCTCCAGGAGCACCATCCAGCCTCCAGGGGTACCTCATCCAGCCTCCTGGGGCACCACACCCAGCCTCCAGGAGCACCATCCAGCCTCCGGGGCACCACCCAGCTCCAGGAGCACCACCCAGCCTCCAGGGGCACCATCCAGCCTCCGCGGGCACCACCCAGCCTCCAGGAGCAATCTCACATCCAAAGTCAAGTTCACCCAGCCTGCAGGAGCAATCTCACACCCAGCCTCCGGGAGCACCACCCAGCCTCCGGGGCACACACACCCAGCCTTCCACAGGAGCAATCACACCTGTGCCTCCAGGAGCACCACCCAGTTCCTCCAGGAGCGCCACCCAGCTTCCAGGAGCAATCTCACCCAGCCCGGGAACACCACCCAGCCTTCTCCGGGAGCACCACCCAGCTCCAGGAGCACCACCCACCCAGCCTTCCGGGGCACCACCCAGCCTCCAGGAGCACCACCCAGCTCTCCAGGAGCACCCTCACCCAGCCTCCTCCGGAGCACCACCCAGCCCGGGGCACCCACCAGCCTGGAGCACCACACCCAGCTCTCCAGGAGCAACTCACCCAGCCTCCAGGACACCACCCAGCCTCCGGGGGCACCACCAGCCTTCTCCGGGAGCACCACACCCAGCCTTCCAGGAGCACTTCACCCAGCTCCGGGAACACCTCACCCAGCCTGGGAGCACCACCCAGCCCAGGAGCACCACCCAGCTTCCGGGGTACCCTCACACCCAGCCTCCGGGAGCACCCCACCCAGCCCAGGACACTCCAGCCTGGTGAACACCACCCAGCCTCCGGGAGCACCACGGAGAACCATCCAGCCTCAGGGGCACCACTACAGCCTCCGGAGCACTACCCAGCCTCCAGGAGCACCATCCAGCCTCCAGGAGCACCACCCAGCCTCCAGAGCACCATCCAGCCTCCAGGAGAACCATCCAGCCTCCGGGGCACCACCCATCCTCCGGGAGCACCACCCAGCCTCCGGGGCACCATCCAGCCTCCGGAGCACTACCCAGCCTCCAGGAGCACCATCCAGCCTCCAGGAGCACCACCCAGCCTCCAGGAGCACCAACCAGCCTCCAGGAGAACCATCCAGCCTCCGGGGGCACCCCATCCTCCAGGAGCACCACCCATCCTCCGGCTAAACCACCCAGCCTCCAGAAGCACCACCCAGCCTCCAGGGCACTACCCAGCCTCCAGGAGCACCATCCAGCCTCCAGGAGCACCACCCAGCCTCAGGAGAACCATCCAGCCTCCGTGGGCACCACCCATCCTCCGGGAGCACCACCCAGCCTCCGGGGGCACCACCCATCCTCCGGGAGCACCACCCAGCCTCCGGGGGAACCATCCAGCCTCTGGGGCACCATCAAGCTACCAGGGGCACCATCCAGCCTCCGGGGGCACCATCCTAGCCGCCGGGGGCACCCAGCCTCCCAGGCAGCCCAGCCTCCAAGAGCACCACCCAGCTTCCTGGAGCACCACCGGCCTCCGGGGCACCACCCAGCCTCCGGGGGTCCCCAGCCTCCAGCACCACCCAGCATCCAGGAGCACCACCTCCGAGCACCACCCAGCCTGCTGGGCACCACCCAGCCTCCAGGAGCACCATCCAGCCTCCAGGACCACGCCCAGCTGGGAACCACCAGCCTCCAGGAACACCACCCAGCCTCCGAGACCACCACCCAGCCTCCGGAGAGCACCATCCAGCCTCTGGGGCACCACCCAGCCTCCAGGGCACCACCCAGCCTCCAGGAGCACCACCCAGCCTCCAGGAGCACCACCCAGCTTCCGGGAAGAACCACCCAGCCTCTGGGGGCACCACCCAGCCTCGGGGGCATCCCCCAGCCTCCAGGAGCACCACCCAGCCTCCAGGAGCACCATCCAGCCTCCTGGGGCACCATCCAGCCTCCGGGAGCACCACCTAGCCTCCTGGAGCACCACGCAGCCTCCGGGGGCATCCCCCAGCCTCCAGCTAAACCACCCAGCCTCCAGGTGCAGCATCCAGCCTCCAGCGCACCATCCAGCCTCCGGGGCACCATCCAGCCTCCAGGGGGCACCATCCAGCCCAGGGGCACCACAGCCTCCGGGAGCATCACCCAGCCTCCGGGAGCACCACCCAGCCTCCTGGGCACCCAGCCTCCAGGAGCACCATCCAGCCTTCAGGGGCACCACCCATCCTCCAGGAGCACCACCCAGGCTTCGGGGAACCACATCCTCAGGCACCACCCAGCCTCCGGGGCATCCCAGCCTCCAGCAAAACACCCAGCCACCAGGAGCACCATCCAGCCTCCGGGGGCTTCACCCAGCCTCCGAGAGCACCATCCACCCTCCAGGGCGCCGTCACCCTCCTGAAACACCACCCAGCCTCCAGGGCACCACAGCCTCCTGGGAGCACCATCCAGCCTCCGGTTGCACCATCCAGCCTCCGAGGGCACCACCCAGCCTCCGGGAGCACCACCCAGCCTCCAGGAAACCATCCAGCTTCAGGGAAAACCCCATAGCCTCTGGGAGCCACTACTCAGCCCTCGGAGGCACCTCCCAGCCTCCAGGAGCACCATCCAGCCTCCGGGGCACCATCCAGCCTCCGGGGGCACCATCAGCCTCAGGAGCTCACAGCCTCCTGGAGCACCATCCAGAATCCAGGAAACCACCCAGCCTCCAGGAAACTACCCAGCCTTCGGGAGCACCACCCAGCCTCCGGCACCATCCAGCCTCCGGGGCACCTTCCAGCCTCAGGCTCCATCGAGCCTCCGGGGCACCATCCAGCCTCCTTGGGCACCATCCAGCCTTCAGGGGCATCATCCAGCCTCCGGGGGCACCATCCAGCCTCCAGGAAACCACACAGCCTCAAGGTGCACCCTCCGGCCTCCGGGGGCACCTCCCAGCTTCCAGGAAACCAGGCAGCCTCTGGGAAACCACACAGCCTCCAAAGAAACCATCCAGCCTCCAGGGCACCACCCAGCCTCCGGCAGGCACCATCCAGCCTCCGGGGCACCTTCCAGCCTCCGGAGGCTCCATCAGCCTCCGGGGCACCATCCAGCCTCCTTGGGCACCATCCAGCCTCCGGGGGCATCATCCAGCCTCGGGGGCACCATCCAGCCTCAAGAAACCACACAGCCTCAGGTGCACCCTCGGCCTCCGGGGGCACCTCCCAGCTCAGGAAACCAGGCAGCCTCCTGGGAAACCACCAGCCTCCAGGGAAACCATCCAGCCTCCAGGAGCACCCCCAGCCTCCGGGGCACCCAGCCTCCAGGAGCACCTAGCCTCGGGGCACCAGCCAGCCTCCGGGGGCACCATCCAGCCTCCTTGGGCACCATCCAGCCTCCATGGGCATCATCCAGCCTCAGGGCACCATCCAGCCTCCAGGAAACCACACAGCCTCAAGGTGCACCCTCGGCCTCCAGGGGCACCTCCCATTCCAGAGGCAGGCAGCCTCTAGGAAACCACACAGCCTCCAGGAAACCATCCAGCCTCCAGGAGCACCACCCAGCCTCAGGGCACCACCCAGCCTCCGAGCACCAGCTTCCGGAAGAACCACCCAGCCTCCGGGGCAACACCCAGCCTCCGGGGCATCCCAGCCTCCAGGAGCACCACCCAGCCTCCAGGAGCACCATCCAGCCTCCTGGGGCACCATCCAGCCTCCGGGAGCACCCAGCCTCCTGGAGCACACAGGCCTCCGGGGCATCCCCAGCCTACAGCTAAACCACCCAGCCTCCAGGTGCATCCAGCCTCCAGCAACACCATCCAGCCTCCGGGGCACCATCCAGCCTTCAGGGGCACCATCCAGCCCGCTGGGGCACCACCCAGCCTCCGGGAGCATCACCCAGCCTCAGGAGCACCACCCAGCCTCCAGGAGCACCATCCAGCCTCCAGGGCACCATCCAGCCTTCAGGGCACCACATCCTCCGGGAGCACCACCCAGGCTGGGACCACCCATCCTCCGAAGCACCACCCAGCCTCAGGGGTCCCCAGCCTCCACAAAACACCCAGCCAAAGGGCACCATCCAGCCTCCGGGGCTTCACCCAGCCTCCGGAAGCACCATCCACCCTCCAGGGGCGCCGTCACCCTCCTGAAACACCACCCAGCCTCCAGGAGCACCACCCAGCCTCCTGGGCACCATCCAGCCTCCAGTTGCACCATCCAGCCTCCGAGGCACCACCCAGCCTCCGGGAGCACCACCCAGCCTCCAGGAAAACCATCCAGCTTCCAGGAAAACCCCACAGCTCTGGGAGCACCACTCAGCCTCCGGGGCACCTCCCAGCCTCCAGGAGCACCATCCAGCCTCCGGGGGCCATCCAGCCTCCAGGGGGCACCATCAAGCCTCAGGAGCTCCACCCAGCCTCCTGGAGCACCATCCAGAATCCAGAAACCACCCAGCCTCCAGGGAAACACCCAGCCTTCGGGAGCACCACCAGCCTCCGGCGGGCACCATCCAGCCTCCTGGGGCACCTTCCAGCCTCCAGAGCTCCATCGAGCCTCCGGGGCACATCAGCCTCCTTGGGCACCATCCAGCCTCGGGGGCATCATCCAGCCTCCGGGGCACCATCCAGCCTCCAGGAAACCACACAGCCTCAGGTGCACCCTCGGCCTCCAGGGCACCTCCCAGCTTCCAAAACCAGGCAGCCTCTAGGGAAACCACACAGCCTCCAAGAAACCATCAGCCTCCGGGAGCACCACGGCTCCGGCGGCACCATCCAGCCTCCGGGGGCACCTTCCAGCCTCCGGAGGCTCCATCCAGCCTCCGGGGCACCATCCAGCCTCCTTGGGCACCATCCAGCCTCCGGGGGCATCATCCAGCCTCCGGGGGCACCATCCAGCCTCAGGGAAACCACACAGCCTCAAGGTGCACCCTCGGCCTCCGGGGCACCTCCCAGCTTCCAGGAAACCAGGCAGCCTCTAGGGGAAACCACACAGCCTCAGGAAACCATCCAGCCTCCGGGAGCACCCCCAGCCTCCGGAGCACCCAGCCTCCAGGAGCACTACCCAGCCTCCGGGGGCACAGCCAGCCTCCGGGGCACCATCCAGCCTCCATGGGCACTCAGCCCTCCATGGGCATCATCCAGCCTCCAGGGCACCATCCAGCCTCCAGGAAACCACACAGCCTCAAGGTGCACCCTCGGCCTCCGGGCACCTCCCAGCTTCCAGGGGAAACCAGGCAGCCTCTGGGGAAACCACACACAGCCTCCAGGGGAAACCATCCAGCCTCCAGGAGCACCACCCAGCCTCCAGGAGCACCACCCAGCCTCCAGGAGCACCACCCAGCTTCGGAAGAACCCAGCCTCCGGGAGCACCCCAGCCTCCGGGGCCCCACCTCCAGGGCACCACCCAGCCTCCAGGAGCACCATCCAGCCCAGGAGCACCATCCAGCCTCCAGGAGCACCATCCAGCCTCCGGGGCACCACCAGCTCCGGAGCACCACCCAGCCTCCGGGGCCACACCATCCTCCGGGAGCACCACCCCAGCCTCGGGGCACCCACCCAGCCTCCAGGAGCACCACCCAGCCTCCAGAGCACCATCCAGCCTCCAGGAGCACCACCCAGCCTCCAGGAGCACCATCCAGCCCGGGGCACCACACCCACCTCCGGGGAGCACCACCCAGCCTCCGGGGCCACCACCCAGCCTCCGGGAGCACCACCCAGCCTCCTGGGGAACCACTCCAGCCTCAGAGCACCACTGGCTACCAGGCACCATCCAGCCTCCGGGGCACCATCCACGTCAGCACCACCCAGCCTCCGGAGCACCACCCAGCCTCCAAGAGCACCCAGCCTGAGCACCACCCAGCCTCCGGGAGCACCACACCACCGGGGCATCCCAGCCTCCAGAGCACCACCCAGCCTCCAGGAGCACCACCCAGCCTCCAGGGGCACCACCCAGCCTGCTGGAGCACCACCCAGCCTCCAGGAGCACCATCCAGCCTCCAGGAGCACACCCAGCCTCCAGGGAGCACCACCCAGCCTCCAGAACACCACCCAGCCTGAGACCACCACCCAGCCTCCGGAAGCACCACTCCAGCCTCTGGAGCACCACTCCAGCCTCCAGGAGCACCACCCCAGCCTCCAGGAACCACCCAGCCTCCAGAGCACCACCCAGCCTGAAGCACCACCCAGCCTCTGGGGAGCACCACCCAGCCTCCGGGGCATCCCCAGCCTCCAGGAGCACCACCCAGCCTCCAGGAGAGCACCACTCCAGCCTCCAGGGCACCATCCAGCCTCCGGGGAGCACCACCCAGCCTCCTGAGCACCACCCAGCTCCGGGGCACCCCCCAGCCTCCAGCAAACCACCTCCAGGGCAGCATCCAGCCTCCAGCGACACCATCCAGCCTCCGGGGGCACCATCCAGCCTCCGGGGGCACCCATCCAGCCGCCGGGGGGCACCACCCAGCCTGGGAGCACCACCCAGCCTCCAGGAGCACCACCCAGCCTGGAGCACCACCCAGCCTCCAGGAGCACCATCCAGCCTCAAGCACCACCATCCCCAGGAGCACCACCCAGCTCTGGAAGAACCACCCAGCCTCTGGGGAGCACCACCCAGCCTCCGGGGGCATCCCCCAGCCTCCAGGAGACCACCCAGCCTCCAGAGCACCATCCAGCCTCCTGGGGCACCATCCAGCCTCCGGGAGCACCACCCAGCCTCCTGAGCACCACAAGCTCCGGGGGCATCCCAGCCTCCAGCGGAACCACCCAGCCCAGGTGCAGCATCCAGCCCAGCGACACCCACATCCAGCCTCCGGGGGCACCATCCAGCCTCCAGGGTGCACCATCCAGCCGTGTCAGCACCACTGAGCCTGGGAGCATCACCAGCCTCCGGGAGCACCACACCCAGCCTCCTGGAGCACCACCCAGCCTCCAGGAGCACCATCCAGCCTCAGCACCACCATCCTCCGGGAGCACCACCCAGCCTCCGGGGAACCACTCCAGCCTCCGGAGAGCCCACCCAGCCTCGGGGCATCCCCCAGCCTCTGCAGCACACACCCAGCCTCACAGGAGCACCATCCAGCCTCCGGGCCTACCCAGCCTCCGGGAGCACCATCCACCCCAGAGCGCGTCCACCCTCCAGGAACACACCCAGCCTCCAGGAGCACCACCCAGCCTCCAGGGAGCACCATCCAGCCTCCAGTTGCACCATCCAGCCTGAGGGCACCACCCAGCCTGGAGCACCACTCCAGCCTCCAGGAAAACCATCCAGCTCTGGTGAAACCCCATAGCCACCTGGGAGCACCACCAGCCTCCGGGGGCACCTCCCAGCCTCCAGGAGCACCATCCTGCCTCCGGGGGCACCATCCAGCCTCCGGGGGCACCATCGAGCCTCCAGGAGCTCCACCCAGCCTCCTGGAGCACCATCCAGAATCCAGGGAAACCACCCAGCCTCCAGGGAAACTACCCAGCCTCCGGGAGCACCACCCAGCCTCCGGGGGCACCTTCCAGCCTCCGGAGGCCCATCGAGCCTCCGGGGGCACCATCCAGCCTCCTGGGCACCATCCAGCCTCCGGGGCATCATCCAGCCTCCGGGGCACCATCCAGCCCAGGGAAACCACACAGCCTCAAGGTGCACCTCCGGGGCACCTCCCAGCTTCCAGGAAACCAGGCAGTCAGAAACCACAGCTCCAGAAACCATCCAGCCTCCAGGAGCACCCCCAGCCCAGCACCCAGCCTGGGAGCCACCCAGCCTCCGGGGGCACCATCCAAGCCTCCGGGGCACCATCCAGCCTCCTGGGCACCATCCAGCCTCCAGGGCATCATCCAGGCCTCCTGGGGCATCCAGCCTCCAGGGAAACCACACCACACCAAGGTGCACCCTCGGCCCTCCGGGGGCACCTCCCAGCTTCCAGGGAAACCAGGCAGCCTCTAGGAAACCACCACAGCCTCCAGGGAAACCATCCAGCCTCCAGGGGGCACCACCCAGCCTCCAGGAGCACCACCCAGCCTCCAGGAGCACCACCCAGCCTGAAAGCACCACCCAGCCTCCGGGAGCAAGTGCCACCCAGCCTCCAGCACATGTAACTGAACGAAGCACACTGA
>NW_024754204.1:0-2765 GCF_018991925.1 Homarus americanus
AACATAATCGGCGCTGCATGATATTAACCCTTTGATGGATGGACAAAATATTATATTAATTAAATCGACAGGATATCCACGGCCTAAACTTCCAAATGAGCGACATGGGGCATATTATGTATTGGTATAGGGTATTTCTGAATGCAATATAGCTTTTTTTTGTACTATTTGTTTGATATTATCTGAATATGTATATATCTAAATTTGCTGTTTGTAACCAAATTGATTAAATTTATTTGTATCCAGACATTGATTTATACCATTTCCTGCATTTTTGGGTATAAATGTATTTTCTCTAAATTTGCACACATATGATTTTTGTTCCAGATTTGGAAAATATACTAAAGTTCTCTAGGAAAAACATATAGAAAATGTGATTATATGAAATTCATTTTGGCAGGATAATTGACACTTTTCAGGAACCGGGCAATTAATTAGACTAAAGGGTTAATAACATTATCAGCTTTAGGTGTGGTGGTAGTAGTACTGGTGTGAGGGTTGAGGACGCCTTTGTAGTGTTAGTATTAAGCAAGTTAGTATTCTTACTCTTAACAGAAGGCTGGGTTAATAAGGTTGTTACTGATTTGTAACAGACACACTATCACCTGTAACAGGGGTAACTGCTTTAGTATACTTAGGTGAGGTACTATAGTGATTACCAGACCGTGAGGTGTACGACGGTTTAAGTCGTCAAATGATTCGTCTATAACTTTCTCACTACTTCCTACCGACTCATTTAACTGTGTTCCATACTCAAAATCTATGTCAGTCTGGGCTTGATCATCGATGAGTTGGTTATAAAGCAAACAGTTCGCGCTAAGCGTTCGATTTCATCTACATTAGACATGAAACTTAGAAATTATCTATATTTACCCCGGTCAATGAATACTTAACAGTAAGTAGATCACTTGCCTCTCATTTACAAGACAAATGAATATGAATTGTAGTTAATTATTAAACTATCAATAAGAAGACAGACACTTACAAACCACTGTAAATTATAGGATTTCAATACATTTATCTTACATTCGACACTTTATCATTGAAATAATCCTATCGACGAACCTATCGGTGTGAAGATATCTCTCGAATGTGTTCATGTGTGTAAATTATGTAATTTAAATACCTATTTATATACAGAGTAGTACGTCTGTATAGAAAATGTGATCCTTCAGAGTTCTGAGTCTAGTGGTGGGTGGAGTGTGGGCGGGGCCTCTTCCTAGGATGCTTACGCTGCTGCTGGTTTCCTTGGCAGAGGCGCTTCTGCTTTGGTGAGACAGGTCCACCTGAACTGGGGAGTTCCTCCTCGGCGATCAGAAAACTGCTGTTGATTGGTTATCACACTGCTCGTTGGGTCGCTGGCGAAACTGCCGTGTGCCAAGTCTTCACAGTCCACGATATATGGAGATCTGTATGATGACACCGGAACTTCGTAATTCACGCTGACGACACAACAATACTGTTCAGCTGCTAGTGAAATACCAATTGTTAGTCCAGGTTATGAACTTTTCTTCAACACTGCAACACTGTAATGTCTAGTGAATGTTGAGTGGAGTCTATCTCAACCGGCTCAATCTGGATATGTACCAACAGGCTGTAATATATGTATATTACGAATTCTGCACGTATTTGTATGTGACAGAGATACGGAGCGCTCACTACATATCGTCTCAATACGGGATATAGTTTAAACACTCGGATTATGTAACGCGTCACTGCTGTGTGGTTTTTGTTTCACAAAGACGGATGATACGACTACCAGTTTGAAGAATCCGTACACACCGCCAACCTATATGGATCGGCTGCTTGTCCAATTAACCAGTCCACATATTTATATTTGGTAAGTAACGAAACCCAAGCGGTAGTTCCTTTGTTTTATTATAAAGGTTGTATATATAATTCCTGAGTGTATATCAACCGTAAGTCTCACTTGTCTAGGAATGAATGAGAAGGGGACGGCGTTTATGTATAATAAACGTTAGGTCACGTCCTTACATATGAGTTGAGGGAGCTACTGATCTGACGACCTGCAGTGCGTTGGTTTACAGAAATGCTGACGATGGGTCTTGCCTCTTGGGAGAGTTGCCCGCTCACGTGTTCAACTCATGTCTTACTCATAGACAGGAAAGTTACAGGGGTGAATCTGAATATAATCTCAGATGTATTGACCCATTTATATAATATGTTCTGTTGATGAGACAGGGGCTTATTACATTGCTTGTTGTGCCCCAGTCCGTATCATGTCTCACTCATAGACAGTGGAAAGTTACAGGGTGGTGAATCTGAATATAATATCAGATGTATTGAACCATTTATATAATACGTTCTGTTGATGAGACAGGGCCTATTACACCCCAAGAGTGTACTTCCTCACCTCAAGCGAGTACTTGTTTACCCCAGGCGTGTACTTGTTTATGCCAGGCGTGTACTTCTTTACCCCAAGCGTGTACTTATTTACCCTAGGCGTGTACTTCTTTACCTCAAGCGTGTACTTGTTTACCCCAAGCGTGTACTTGTTAGCCCCAAGCGTGTACTTGTTTACCCCAAGAGTGTACTTATTTACCCCACGAGTGTACTTGTTTACCCTTGGTGAGGCCCTGAGTGGAGTGTGTGGAGAGGCCCTTAGTGTGTGGTGATGCCCTGAGTGTGTGGTGATGCCCTGAATGTGTGGTGAGGCCCTGAGTGTGTGGTGATGCCCTGAGTGTGTGGTGAGGCCCCGAGTGAAATGTGTGGTGAGGCCCTGAGTGAAATGTGTGGTGAGGCCC
>NW_024754205.1:0-19408 GCF_018991925.1 Homarus americanus
CTGTAACATCACACTGTTAACAACTGCTATAAGATCACACTGTTTACCTTCTACTGGAACATCACACTGTCGCTAACTTCTGTAACATCACACTGTTAACACCTGCTATAAGATCACACTGTTTCCTTCTACTGGAACATCACACTGTCGCTAACTTCTGTAACATCACACTGTCGCTAACTTCTGTAACATCACACTGTCGCTAACTTCTGCAACTTCACACTGTTAACAACTACTATAAGATCACACTGTTTCCTTCAACTGAAACATCACACTGTCGCTAACTTCTGTAATATCACATTGTTTTCAACTGCTATAACAATACACTTTTACTAACTACAGTAACATCACACTGTTAACAACTGCTATAAGATCACACTGTTTCCTTCTACTGGAACATCACACTGTCGCTAACTTCTGTAACATCACACTGTTAACAACTGCTATAAGATCACACTGTTTCCTTCTACTGGAACATCACACTGTCGCTAACTTCGTCACATCACACTGTCGCTAACTTCTGTCACATCACACTGTTAACAACTGCTATAAGATCAATAATCGTTTCTTCTACTAACATCACACTGCTAACTTCTGTAATATCACACTGTTAACAACTGCTATAAGATCACACTGTTTCCTTTCACTGGAACATCACACTACTACTAACTACTGTAACAACTGCTATAAGATCACACTGTTTCCTTTTCTATTGAACATCACACTGTCGCTAACTCTGTAAAATATCACACTGTTAACAACTGCTATAAGATCACACTGTTTCCTTTCTACTGAACATCACACTGTCGCTAACTTCTGTAATATCACACTGTTAACAACTGCTATAAGATCACACTGTTTCCTTTCTACTGAACATCACACTGTTAACAACTGCTATAAGATCACACTGTTTCCTTCTACTGGAACATCACACTATTACTAGCTTCTGTGACATCACACTGTTAACAACTGCTTTGAGATCACACTGTTTACTTCAACTGGAACATCACACTGTCGCTAACTTCTATAACATCACACTGTTAACAACTGCTATAAGATCACACTGTTTCCTTCTACTGGAACATCACACTGTCGCTAACTTCTGTAATATCACAATGATAACAACTGCTCTAAGATCACACTGTTTCCTTCTACTGGAACATCACAATATTACTAACTACGTTAACATCACACTGTTAACAACTGCTACAAGATCACATTGTTTCCTTCTTCTGGAACATCACACTATTAGTAACTACTGTAATATCACACTCTTAACAACTGCTATAAGATCACACTGTTTCCTTCTACTGGAACATCACACTATTACTAACTACTATAATATCACACTTTTAACAACTGCTATAAGATCACAGTGTTTCCTTCTACTGGAACATCACACTGTCACTAACTTCTGTAATATCACACTGTTAACAACTGCTATAAGATCACACTGTTTCCTTCTACTGGAACATCACACTATTACTAACTACTGTAACATCACACTGTTAACAACTGCTATAAGATCACACTGTTTCCTTCTACTGGAACATCACACTGTCGCTAACTTCTGTAACATCACACTGAAAACAACTGCTATAAGATCACACTGTTTCCTTCTACTGAAACATCACACTGTTAACAACTGCTATAAGATCACACTGCTTCCTTCACTGGAACATCACACTATTACTAACTACTGTAATATCACACTGTTAACAACTGCTATAAGATCACACTGTTTCCTTCTACTGGAACATCACACTGTCGCTTACTTATGTAACATCACACTGTTAACAACTGCTATAAGATCACACTGTTTCCTTCTACTGGAACATCACACTATTTCTAACTACTGTAACATCACACTGTTAACAACTGCTATAAGATCACACTGTTTCCTTCTACTGGAACATCACACTGTCGCTAACTTCTGTAACATCACACTGTTAACAACTGCTATAAGATCACACTGTTTCCTTCTACTGGAACATCACACTGTCGCTAACTTCTGTAATATCACACTGTTAATAACTGCTATAAGATCACATTGTTTCCTTCTACTGGAACATCACACTATCGCTAACTACTGTAACATCACACTGTTAACAAATGCTATAAGATCACACTGTTTCCTTCTACTGGAACATCACACTGTCGCTAACTTCTGTAACATCACACTGTCGCTAACTTCTGTAACATCACACTGTTAACAACTGCTATAATATCACACTGTTTCCTTCTACTGGAACATCACACTATTACTAACTACTGTAAAATCACACAGTTAACAACTGCTATAAGATCACACTGTTTCCTTCTACTGGAACATCACACTGTCGCTAACTTCTGTAATATCACACTGTTAACAACTGCTATAAGATCACACTGTTTCCTTCTACTGGAACATCACACTGTCGCTAACTTCTGTAACATCACACTGTTAACAAGTGCTATAAGGTCACACTGTTTCCTTCTACTGGAACATCACACTGTCGCTAACTTCTGTAACATCACACTGTTAACAACTGCTATAAGATCACACTGTTCCTTCTACTGGAACATCACACTGTCGCCAACTTCTGTAACATCACACTGTTAACAACTCCTATAAGATTACACTGTTTCCTTCTACTGGAACATCACACTGTCGCTAACTTCTGTAATATCACATTGTTAACAACTGTTATAAGATCACACTGTTTCCTTCTACAGAACTTCTCACTGTCGCTAACTTCTGTAGTATCACACTGTTAACAACTGCTATAACATCACACTGTTTCCGTCTACTAGAACATCACACTGTCGCTAGCTTCTGTAACATCACACTGTTAACAACTGCTATAAGATCACACTGTTTCCTTCTACTGGAACATCACACTGTCGCTAACTTCCGTATTATCACACTGTTAACAACTGCTATAAGATCACACTCTTTCCTTCTACTGGAACATCACACTATTACTAACTATGGTAATATCACACTGTTAACAACTGCTATAAGATCACACTGTTTCCTTCTAATGGAACATCACACTGTCGCTAACTTCTGTAACATCACACTGTTAACAACTGCTATAAGATCACACTGTTTCCTTCTACTGGAACATCACACTGTCGGTAACTTCTATAACATCACACTGTTAACAACTGCTATAAGATCACACTGTTTCCTTCTACTGGAACATCACACTATTACTAACTACTGTAATATCACACTGTTAACAACTGCTATAAGATCACACTGTTTCCTTCAACTGGAACATCACACTCTTAACAACTGCTATAAGATCACACTGTTTCCTTCTACTGGAACATCACACTATTACTAATTACTGTAATATCACACTGTTAACAACTGCTATAAGATCACACTGTTTCCTTCTACTGGAACATCACACTGTATGCTTCTTCTAACAACATCACACACTGTTAACAGCACTATAAAGATCACACTGTTTTCCTTCTACTAAGAACATACACTATTACTCACTTGTGTAATATCACACTATTAACAACTGCTATAAGATCGCACTGTTTCCTGCTACTGGAACATCACACTGTCGCTAACTTCTGTAACATCACACTGTTAACAACTGCTATAATATCACACTGTTTCCTTCTACTGGAACATCACACTATTACTAACTACTGTAATATCACACTGTTAACAACTGCTATAAGATCACACTGTTTCCTTCTACTGGAACATCACACTGTCGCTAACTACTGTAACATCACACTGTGAACAACTGCTATATGATCACACAGTTTCCTTCTACTGGAACATTACACTGTCGCTAACTTCTGTAATATCTGTGCTGCTTCTTTATAAGATCACACTGTTTCCTTCTGCTGGAGCATCACACTGTCCTTCTTCTGTAATATCACACTGTTAACAACTTTGCTATAAGATCCTGTTTTTCCTTCTACTGGAACATCACACTAGTACTAACTATGTAATATCAAACTGTTATGCTTCTTTTCTATAAAGTTCACACTGTTTCCTTCTACTGGAACATCACACTGTCACTAACGTCTGTAACATCACACTGTTAACAACTGCTATATAAAAGATCACACTGTTTTTCCTTCTACTGTAACATCACACTGTTAACAACTGCTATAAGATCACACTGTTAACAACTGCTATTAGATCACACTGTTTCCTTCTACTGGAACATCACACTATTACTAACTACTGTAATATCACACTGTTAACAACTGCTATAAGATCACACTGTTTCCTTCTACTGGAACATCACACTGTTAACAACTGCTATAAGATCACACTGTTTCCTTCTACTGGAACATCACACTATTACTAACTACTGTAATATCACACTGTTAACAACTGCTATAAGATCACACTGTTTCCTTCTACTGGAACATCACACTGTTAACAACTGCTATAAGATCACACTGTTTCCTTCTACTGGAACATCACACTGTCGCTAACTTCTGTAACATCACACTGTTAACAACTGCTATAAGATCACACTGTTTCCTTCTACTGGAACATCACACTGTCGCTAACTTCTGTAACATCACACTGTTAAGAACTGCTATAAGATCACACTGTTTCCTTCTACTGGAACATCACACTGTCGCTAACGTCTGTAATATCACACTGTTAACAACTGCTATAAGATCACACTGTTTCCTTCTACTGGAACATCACACTGTCGCTAACTTCTGTAACATCTCACTGTCGCTAACTTCTGTAATATCACACTGTTAACAACTGCTATAAGATCACACTGTTTCCTTCTACTGGAACATCACACTATTACTAACTACTGTAATATCACACTGTTAACAACTGCTATAAGATCACACTGTTTCCTTCTACTGGAACATCACACTGTTAACAACTGCTATAAGATCACACTGTTTCCTTCTACTGGAACATCACACTGTCGCTAACTTCTGTAACATCACACTGTTAACAACTGCTATAAGATCACACTGTTTCCTTCTACTGGAACATCACACTGTCGCTAACTTCTGTAATATCACACTGTTAACAACTGCTATAAGATCACACTGTTCCTTCTACTGGAACATCACACTATTACTAACTATGGTAATATCAAACTGTTAACAACTGCTATAAGGTTCACACTGTTTCCTTCTACTGGAACATCACACTGTCGCTAACGTCTGTGACATCACACTGTTAACAACTGCTATAAGATCACACTGTTTCCTTCTACTGGAACATCACACTGACGGTAACTTCTGTAACATCACACTGTTAACAACTGCTATAAGATCACACTGTTTCCTTCTACTGGAACATCACACTATTACTAACTACTGTAATATCACACTTTTAACATCTGCTATAAGATCACACTGTTTCCTACTACTGGAACATCACACTGTTAACAACTGCTATAAGATCACACTGTTTCCTTCTACTGGAACATCACACTATTGCTAACTACTGTAATATCACACTGTTAACAACTGCTATAAGATCACACTGTTTCCTTCTACTGGAACATCACACTATTAGTAACTACTGTAATATCACACTGTTAACATCTGCTATAAGATCACACTGTTTCCTTCTACTGGAACATCACACTGTCGCAAACTTCTGTAATATCACACTGTTAACAACTGCTATAAGATCACACTGTTTCCTTCCACTGGAACATCACACTCTCGCTAACTTCTGTAACATCAAATTTTTAACAACTGTTATAAGATCACACTGTTTCCTCCCTACTGGAACATCACTAATACTAACTACTGTAACATCACTCTGTTAACAACTGCTATAGATCACACTGTTCCTTCTACTGGAACATCACGGTCGCTAACTTCTTAACATCACACTGTTAACAACTGCTATAAGATGATACTGTTTCCTTCTACTGGAACATCACACTGTCACTTCTTCTGTAATATCACTCTGTTAACAACTGCTATAAAGATCATACTGTTTCCTTCTCTGGAACATCACACTGTCGCTAACTTCTATAATATCACACTGTTAACAACTGCTATAAGATCACACTGTTTCGTTCTACTGGAACATCACACTGTCGGTAACTTCTGTAACATCACACTGTTAACAACTGCTATAAGATCACACTGTTTCCTTCTACTGGAACCTCACACTATTACTAACTACTGTAATATCACACTGTTAACAACTGCTATAAGATCACACTGTTTCCTTCTACTGGAACATCACACTGATAACAACTGCTATAAGATCACACTGTTTCCTTCTACTGGAAAATCACACTATTACTAACTACTGTAATATCACACTGTTAACAAGTGCTATAAGATCACACTGTTTCCTTCTACTGGAACATCACAACAACTGCTATAAGATCACACTGTTTCCTTCTACTGGAACATCACACTGTCGCTAACTTCTGTAACATCACACTGTTAACAACTGCTATAAGATTACACTGTTTCCTGCTACTGGAACATCACACTGTCACTAACTTCTGTAATATCACATTGTTAACAACTGCTATAAGATCACACTGTTTCCTTCTACTGGAACATCACACTATTACTAACTACTGTAATATCACACTGTTAACAAATGCTATAACATCACACTGTTTCCTTCTACTGGAACGTCACACTGTCGCTAACTTCTGTAACATCACACTGTTAACAACTGCTATAAGATCACACTGTTTCCTTCTACTGGAACATCATACTGTCGCTAACTTCTGTATAACATCACACTGTTAACAACTGCTATAAGATCACACTGTTCCTTCTACTGGAACATCACACTGTCGCCAACTTCTGTAACATCACACTGTTAACAACTGCTATAAGATTACACTGTTTCCTTCTACTGGAACATCACACTGTCGCTAACTTCTGTAATATCACATTGTTAACAACTGTTATAAGATCACACTGTTTCCTTCTACAGAACTTCTCACTGTCGCTAACTTCTGTAGAATCACACTGTTAACAACTGCTATAAGATCACACTGTTTCCGTCTACTGGAACATCACTCTGTCACTAGCTTCGGTAACATCACACTGTTAACAACTGCTATAAGATCACACTGTTTCCTTCTACTGGAACATCACACTGTCGCTAACTTCCGTATTATCACACTGTTAACAACTGCTTAAGATCACACTCTTTCCTTCTACTGGAACATCACACTATTACTAACTATGGTAATATCACACTGTTAACAACTGCTATAAGATCACACTGTTTCCTTCTAATGGAACATCACACTGTCGCTAACTTCTGTAACATCACACTGTTAACAACTGCTATAAGATCACACTGTTTCCTTCTACTGGAACTTCAAACTATTACTAACTACTGTAACATCACACTGTTAACAACTGCTATAAGATCACACTGTTTCCTTCTGCTGGAGACATCACACACTATTACTAACTACTGTAATATCACACTGTTAACAACTGCTATAAGATCACGCAACTTCCTTCAACTGGAACTTTCGCTCTTAACAACTGCTATAAAAGATCACACTGTTTCCTTCTACTGGAACATCACACTATTACTAACTACTGTAATATCACACTGTTAACAACTGCTATAAGATCACACTGTTTCCTTCTACTGGAACATCACACTGTCGCTAACTTCTGTAACATCTCACTGTCGCTAACTTCTGTAATATCACACTGTTAACAACTGGTATAAGATCACACTGTTTCCTTCTACTGGAACATCACACTGTCGCTAACTTCTGTAATATCACACTGTTAACAACTGCTATAAGATCACACTGTTTCCTTCTACTGGAACATCACACTGTCGCTAACTTCTGTAACATCACACTGTTAACAACTGCTATAAGATCACACTGTTTCCTTCTACTGGAACATCACACTATTACTAACTACTGTAATATCACACTGTTAACAACTGCTATTAGATCACACTGTTTCCTTCTACTGGAACATCACACTGTCGCTAATTTCTGTAACATCACAATGTTAAAAACTACTATAAGATCACATTGTTTCCTTCTACTGGACCATCACACTGTCGCTAACTTCTGTAACATCACACTGTTAACAACTGCTATAAGATCACACTGTTTCCTTCTACTGGAACATCACACTGTCGCTAACTTCTGTAATATCACACTGTTAACAACTGCTATAAGATCACACTGTTTCCTTCTACTGGAACATCACACTATTACTAACTATGGTAATATCAAACTGTTAACAACTGCTATAAGGTTCACACTGTTTCCTTCTACTGGAACATCACACTGTCGCTAACGTCTGTAACATCACACTGTTAACAACTGCTATAAGATTACACTGTTTCCTTCTACTGGAACATCACACTGTCGGTAACTTCTGTAACATCACACTGTTAACAACTGCTATAAGATCACACTGTTTCCTTCGACTGGAACATCACACTATTACTAACTACTGTAATATCACACTTTTAACATCTGCTATAAGATCACACTGTTTCCTTCTACTGGAACATCACACTGTTAACAACTGCTATAAGATCACACTGTTTCCTTCTACTGGAACATCACACTATTACTAACTACTGTAATATCACACTGTTAACAACTGCTATAAGATCACACTGTTTCCTTCTACTGGAACATCACACTCTCTTAACAACTGCTATAAGATCGCACTGTTTCCTTCTGCTAGACATCACCTATTACTAACTATGTAATATGCACTGTTAACAAGTGCTATAAAGATCACCTGTTTTCCTTCTTTACTGGAACATCACACTGTTAACAACTGCTATAAAATCACTATTTCCCTTCTGAACATCACGCATCGCTAACTTCTGTAACATCACACTGGCCCAACAGCATATATGAATTACACTGTTTCCTGCTGGAACCACCACTGTCGCTAACTTCTGCTTAATATCATTGTTAACAACTGCTATAAGAATCACACTGTTCCTTCTAGAACATCACACTGTCCTTAACTATTTAACATCTGCCTATTAACAACTGTATAAGAATTACACTGTTTCCTTCTGCAGAACATCACACATTCACTTCTTCTGTAACATCACACTGTTAACAATTGCTATAAGATCACACTGTTTCCTTCTGCTGGAACATCACACTGTCACTAACTTCTGTAATATCACAGTGTTAACAACTGCTATAAGATCATACTGTTTCCTTCTACTGCAACATCACACTGTTGCTAACTTCTATAATATCACACTGTTAACAACTGCTATAAGTTCACACAGTTTCCTTCTACTGGAACATCACACTGTTAACAACTGCTATAAGATCACACTGTTTCCTTCTACTGGAACATCACACTATTAATAACTACTGTAATATCACACTGTTAACAACTGCTATAAGATCACACTGTTTCCTTCTACTGGAACATCACACTGTTAACAACTGCTATAAGATCACACTGTTTCCTTCTACTGGAACATCACACTATTACTAACTACTGTAATATCACACTGTTAACAACTGCTATATGATCACACTGTTTCCTTCTACTGGAACATCACACTGTCGCTAACTTCTGTAACATCACACTGTTAACAACTGCTATAAGATAACACTGTTTCCTTCTACTGGAACATCACACTGTCGCTAACTTCTGTAACATCACACTGTTAACAACTGCTATAAGACCACACTGCTTCCTTCTACTGGAACATCACACTATTACTAACTACTGTAATATCACACTGTTAACAACTGCTATAAGATCACACTGTTTCCTTCTACTGGAACCTCACACTTTTACTAACTTCTGTAACATCACACTGTTAACAACTGCTATAAGATCACACTGTTTCCTTCTACTGGAACATCACACTATTACTAACTACTGTAATATCACACTCTTAACAACTGCTATTAGATCACACTGTTTCCTTCTACTGGAACATCACACTCGCTAACTTCTGTAACATCACACTGTTAAAAACTGCTATAAGATCACACTGTTTCCTTCTACTGGAACATCACACTGTCGCTAACTTCTGTAACATCACACTGTTAACAACTGCTATAAGATCACACTGTTTCCTTCTACTGGAACATCACACTGTTAACAACTGCTATAAGATCACACTGTTTCCTTCTACTGAAACATCACACTGTCGCTAACTTCTATAATATCACACTGTTAACAACTGCTATAAGATCACACTGTTTCCTTCTACTGGACCATCACACTATTACTAACTATGGTAATATCAAACTGTTAACAACTGCTATAAGGTTCACACTGTTTCCTTCTACTGGAACATCACACTGTCGCTAACTTCTATAATATCACACTGTTAACAACTGCTATAAGATCACACTGTTTCCTTCTACTGGAACATCACACTGTCGCTAACTTCTGTAATATCACACTGTTAACAACTGCTATAGGATCACACTGTTTCCTTCTACTGGACCATCACACTATTACTAACTATGGTAATATCACACTGTTAACAACTGCTATAAGATCACACTGTTTACTTCTACTGGAACATCACTCTGTCGGTAACTTCTGTAACATCACACTGTTAACAACTGCTATAAGATCACACTCTTTCCTTCTACTGGAACTTCACACTATTACTAACTATGGTAATATCACACTGTTAACAACTGCTATAAGATCACACTGTTTCCTTCTTCTGGAACATCACACTATTACTAACTACTGTAATATCACACTTTTAACATCTGCTATAAGATCACACTGTTTCCTTCTACTGGAACCTCACACTATTACTAACTACTGTAATATCACACTGTTAACAACTGCTATAAGATCACACTGTTTCCTTCTACTGGAACATCACACTGATAACAACTGCTATAAGATCACACTGTTTCCTTCTACTGGAAAATCACACTATTACTAACTACTGTAATATCACACTGTTAACAAGTGCTATAAGATCACACTGTTTCCTGCTACTGGAACATCACACTGTCACTAACTTCTGTAATATCACATTGTTAACAACTGCTATAAGATCACACTGTTTCCTTCTACTGGAACATCACACTATTACTAACTACTGTAATATCACACTGTTAACAAATGCTATAACATCACACTGTTTCCTTCTACTGGAACATCACACTGTCGCTAACTTCTGTAACATCACACTGTTAACAACTGCTATAAGATCACACTGTTTCCTTCTACTGGAACATCATACTGTCGCTAACTTCTGTAACATCACACTGTTAACAACTGCTATAAGATCACACTGTTCCTTCTACTGGAACATCACACTGTCGCTAACTTCTGTAACATCACACTGTTAACAACTGCTATAAGATTACACTGTTTCCTTCTACAGAACTTCTCACTGTCACTAATTTCTGTAACATCACACTGTTAACAACTGCTATAAGATCACACTGTTTCCTTCTACTGGAACATCACTCTGTCCTTCTTCCGTATTATCCTGTTAACAACTTTACTTGAATCACCTCTTTCCTTCTGCTGGAACATCCACGCCGTACTAACTATGTGTCTAATATCTGCACATATTAACAACTGCTATAAGATTACACTGTTTCCTTCTACAGAACTTCTCACTGTCACTAACTTCTGTAACATCACACTGTTAACAACTGCTATAAGATCACACTGTTTCCTTCTACTGGAACATCTCAATTCTCGCTAACTTCTGTAGTATCACACTGTGAACAACTGTTATAAAATCACACTGTTTCCTTCTACTGGAACTTCAAACTATTACTATCAACTGTAACATCACACTGTTAACAACTGCTATAAGATTACACTGTTTCCTTCTACAGAACTTCTCACTGTCACTAACTTCTGTAACATCACACTGTTAACAACTGCTATAAGATCACACTGTTTCCGTCTACTGGAACATCACTCTGTCGCTAGCTTCTGTAACATCCCACTGTTAACAACTGCTATAAGATCACGCTGTTCTTCTACTGGAACATCACACACTTTTACATGCTTCAACTTCTTAGCAACATCACGCAAGCTTAACAACTTATATGCAATCACACTGTTTCCCCGTCTGCACCAGAACATCACTCTGCATACTTTAAACTTCTGTAACATCCACACTGTGCTTAACTGCTATGAATCCACACTGTTTCCTTCTGCTGGAACATCACACATATGCTTCTTCCGTATTATCACACTGTTGCTGCTTCTTAAGAATCCACACTCTTACCTTCTACTGAACATCACTCTGTACTAACTTGGTAATATCTTTTCCAACAACTGCTATAAGATCACACTGTTTTCTTTCTACTGGAACATCACACTGTCGCTAACTTCTTAACATCACACTGTTAACAACTGCTATAAGATCACACTGTTTCCTTCTACTGGAACATCACACAATTACTAACTATGGTAATATCACACTGTTAACAACTGCTATAAGATCACAATGTTTCCTTTTACTGGAACATCACACTGTCGCTAACTTCTGTAACATCACACTGTTAACAACTGCTATAAGATCACACTGTTTCGTTCTACTGGAACATCACACTGTCGGTAACTTCTGTAACATCACACTGTTGCTGCTGCTATAAGATCACTGTTTCCTTCTGCTAGAACCTCACACTCTTACTAACTACTGTAATATCACACTGTGCTGGCTGCTACCACAGATCACACTGTTTCTTCTGCTGGAACATCACACTGATAACAACTGCTTCTTGAATCACACTGTTTTCCATACACTGGAAAATCGCACTATTACTAACTGCCAGCAACTTCCTCCACACTGTGCTGCAAGTGCTATAAGATCACACTGTTTGCTTCTGCTGGAACATCACCTTAACTGCTATAAGATCACTGTTTCCTTCTGCTGGAACATCACACTGTCGCTTCTTCTGTAGCTTATCCCTGTTGGCCGCTGCTATAAGATTACACTGTTTCCTGCTGCAGAACATCACACTGTCACCTAACTTCCTGTAATATCACACATTGGTAACAACTGCTATAAGATCACACTGTTTCCTTCTACTGGAACATCACACTATTACTAACTACTGTAATATCACACTGTTAACAAATGCTATAACATCACACTGTTTCCTTCTACTGGAACGTCACACTGTCGCTAACTTCTGTAACATCACACTGTTAACAACTGCTATAAGATCACACTGTTTCCTTCTACTGGAACATCATACTGTCGCTAACTTCTGTAACATCACACTGTTAACAACTGCTATAAGATCACACTGTTCCTTCTACTGGAACATCACACTGTCGCTAACTTCTGTAACATCACACTGTTAACAACTGCTATAAGATCACACTGTTTCCTTCTACTGGAACATCACACTGTCGCTAACTTCCGTATTATCACACTGTTAACAACTGCTTAAGGTCACACTCTTTCCTTCTACTGGAACATCACACTATTACTAACTATTGTAATATCACACTGTTAACAACTGCTATAAGATCACACTTTTTCCTTCAAATGGAACATCACACTGTCGCTAACTTCTGTAACATCACACTGTTAACAACTGCTATAAGATCACACTGTTTCCTTCTACTGGAACATCTCAATTCTCGCTAACTTCTGTAGTATCACACTGTGAACAACTGTTATAAAATCACACTGTTTCCTTCTACTGGAACTTCAAACTATTACTATCAACTGTAACATCACACTGTTAACAACTGCTATAAGATCACACTGTTTCCGTCTACTGGAACATCACTCTGTCGGTAGCTTCTGTAACATCACACTGTTAACAACTGCTATAAGATCACACTGTTCCTTCTACTGGAACATCACACTGTCGCTAACTTCTGTAACATCACACTGTTAACAACTGCTATACGATCACACTGTTTTCGTCTACTGGAACATCACTCTGTCCGCTAGCTTCTGTAACATCACACTGTTAACAACTGCTATAAGATCACACTGTTTCCTTCTACTGGAACATCACACTGTCGCTAACTTCCGTATTATCACACTGTTAACAACTGCTTAAGATCACACTCTTTCCTTCTACTGGAACATCACTCTATTACTAAGTATGGTAATATCACACTGTTAACAACTGCTATAAGATCACACTGTTTCCTTCTAATGGAACATCACACTGTCGCTAACTTCTGTAACATCACACTGTTAACAACTGCTATAAGATCACACTGTTTCCTTCTACTGGAACATCTCGCTGTCGCTAACTTCTGTAGTATCACACTGTGAACAACTGTTATAAAATCACACTGTTTCCTTCTACTGGAACTTCAAACTATTACTAACTACTGTAACATCACACTGTTAACAACTGCTATAAGATCACACTGTTTCCTTCTACTGGAACATCACACTGTCGCTAACTTCTGTAACATCACACTGTCGTTACCTTCTGTAACATCACACTGTTAACAACTGCTAGAAGATCACACTGTTTCCTTCTACTGGAACATCACACTGTCGCTAACTTCTGTAATATCACATTGTATCCAACGGCTATAACATTACACTTTTACTAACTACAGTAACATCACACTGTTAACAACTGCTATAAGATCACACTGTTTCCTTCTACTGGAACATCACACTGTCGCTAACTTCTGTAACATCACACTGTTAACAACTGCTATAAGATCACACTGTTTCCTTCTACTGGAACATCACACTGTCGCTAATTTCTGTAACATCACACTGTTAACAACTGCTATAAAGATCACACTGTTTCCTGCTACTGGAACATCACACTGTCGCTAACTTCTGTAATATCACATTGTTAACAACTGTTATAAGATCACACTGTTTCCTCCTACTGGAACATCACACTAATACTAACTATTGTAACATCACTCTGTTAACAACTGCTATAAGATCACACTGTTCCCTTCTACTGGAACCTCACACGGTCGCTAACTTCTGTAACATCACACTGTTAACAACTGCTATAAGATGATACTGTTTCCTTCTACTGGAACATCACACTGTCGCTAACTTCTGTAATATCACTCTGTTAACAACTGCTATAAGATCATACTGTTTCCTTCTACTGGAACATCACACTGTCGCTAACTTCTATAATATCACACTGTTAACAACTGCTATAAGATCACACAGTTTCCTTCTACTGGAACTTCTCACTGTCGCTAACTTCTGTAGTATCACACTGTTAACAACTGCTATAAGATCACACTGTTTCCTTCTACTGGAAAATCACACTGTCGCTAGCTTCTGTAACATCACACTGTTAACAACTGCTATAAGATCACACTGTTTCCTTCTACTGGAACATCACACTGTCGCTAACTTCTGTCTTATCACACTGTTAACAACTGCTATAAGATCACACTGTTTCCTTCTACTGGAACATCACACTCTTACTAACTAGGGTAATATCACACTGTTAACATCTGCTATAAGATCACACTGTTTCCTTCTACTGGAACATCACACTGTCGCTAACTTCTGTAACATCACACTGTTAACAACTGCTATAAGATTACACTGTTTCCTGCTACTGGAACATCACATTGTCGCTAACTTCTGTAATATCACATTGTTAACAACTGCTATAAGATCACACTGTTTCCTTCTACTGGAACATCACACTATTACTAACTACTGTAAAATCACACTGTTAACAACTGCTATAAGATCACACTGTTTCCTTCTACTGGAACATCACACTGTCACTAACTTCTGTAACATCACACTGTTAACAACTGCTATAAGATCACACTGTTTCCTTCTACTGGAACATCACACTGTCGCTAACTTCTGTAACATCACACTGTTAACAACTGCTATAAGATCACACTGTTCCTTCTACTGGAACATCACACTGTCGCCAACTTCAGTAACATCACACTGTTAACAACTGCTATAAGATTACACTGTTTCCTTCTACTGGAACATCACACTGTCGCTAACTTCTGTAATATCACATTGTTAACAACTGTTATAAGATCACATGGTTTCCTTCTACAGAACTTCTCACTGTCGCTAACTTCTGTAGTATCACACTGTTAACAACTGCTATAAGATCACACTGTTTCCGTCTACTGGAACATCACTCTGTCACTAGCTTCTGTAACATCACACTGTTAACAACTGCTATAAGATCACACTGTTTCCTTCTACTGGAACATCACACTGTCGCTAACTTCCGTATTATCACACTGTTAACAACTGCTATAAGATCACCTCTTTCCTTCTACTGGAATACTCTGTATTACTAACTATGGTAATATCACTACTGTTAATAACTGCTATAAGATCCACACTGTTTTCCTTCACAATGGAACATCACACTGTCCTTAACTTCTGTAACATCACACTGTTAACAACTGCGCAAAGATCACCTGTTTCCCTTCTACTGGAACATCACACACTGTCGGTAACTTCTATAACATCACACTGTTAACAACTGCTATAAGATCACACACTGTTTCCGCCCTGCTGAACTCCCTTTCTTCACTAACTGCTGTAATATCACGCAGTAACAACTGCTATAAGATCACACTGTTTCCTTCAACTGGAACATCACACTGTTAACAACTGCTATAAGATCACACTGTTTCCTTCTACTGGAACTTCACACTATTACTAACTACTGTAATATCACACTGTTAACAACTGCTATGAGATCACACTGTTTCCTTCTACTGGAACATCACACTGTCGCTAACTTCTGTAACATCACACTGTTAACAACTGCTATAAGACCACACTGCTTCCTTCTACTGGAACATCACACTATTACTAACTACTGTAATATCACACTGTTAACAACTGCTATAAGATCACACTGTTTCCTTCTACTGGAACATCACACTTTTACTAACTTCTGTAACATCACACTGTTAACAACTGCTATAAGATCACACTGTTTCCTTCTACTGGAACATCACACTATTACTAACTACTGTAATATCACACTGTTAACAACTGCTATTAGATCACACTGTTTCCTTCTACTGGAACATCACACTGTCGCTAACTTCTGTAACATCACACTGTTAAAAACTACTATAAAATCACACTGTTTCCTTCTACTGGAACATCACACTGTCGCTAACTTCTGTAACATCACACTGTTAACAACTGCTATAAGATCACACTGTTTCCTTCTACTGGAACATCACACTGTCGCTAACTTCTGTAATATCACACTGTTAACAACTGCTATAAGATCACACTGTTTCCTTCTACTGGAACACCACACTATTACTAACTATGGTAATATCAAACTGTTAACAACTGCTATAAGGTTCACACTGTTTCCTTCTACTGGAACATCACACTGTCGCTAACGTCTGTAACATCACACTTTTAACAACTGCTATAAGATCACACTGTTAACAACTGCTATAAGATCACACTGTTTCCTTCTACTGGAACATCACACTGTCGGTAACTTCTGTAACATCACACTGTTAACAACTGCTATAAGATCACACTGTTTCCTTCTACTGGAACATCACACTATTACTAACTACTGTAATATCACACTGTTAACAACTGCTATAAGATCACACTGTTTCCTTCTACTGGAACATCACACTGTTAACAACTGCTATAAGATCACACTGTTTCCTTCTACTGGAACATCACACTATTACTAACTACTGTAATATCACACTGTTAACAACTGCTATAAGATCACACTGTTTCCTTCTACTGGAACATCACACTGTTAACAACTGCTGTAAGATCACACTGTTTCCTTCTACTGGAACATCACACTATTACTAACTACTGTAACATCACACTGTTAACAACTGCTATAAGATCACACTGTTTCCTTCTACTGGAACATCACACTGTCGCTAACTTCTGTAACATCACACTGTTAACAACTGCTATAAGATCACGCTGTTTCCTTCTACTGGAACATCACACTGTCGCAAACTTCTGTAACATCACAATGTTAACAACTGCTATAAGATCACACTGTTTCCTTCTACTGGAACATCACAATATTACTAACTACTGTAACATCACACTGTTAACAACTGCTATACGATCACACTGTTTCCTTCTACTGGAACATCACACTATTACTAACTACTGTAATATCACACTGTTAACAACTGCTATAAGGTCACACTCTTTCCTTCTAGTGGAACATCACACTGTCGCTAACTTCTGTAACATCACACTGTTAACATCTGCTATAATATCACACTATTTCCTTCTACTGGAACATCACACTATTACTAACTACTGTAATATCACACTGTTAACAACTGCAATAAGATCACACTGTTTCCTTCTACTGGAACATCACACTATCGTTAACTACTTTAATATCACACTGTTAACAACTGGTATAAGATCACACTGTTTCCTTCTACTGGAACATCACACTATCGCTAACTTCTGTAATATCACACTGTTAACATGTGCTATAAGATCACACTGTTTCCTTCTACTGGAACATCACACTATTACTAACTTCTGTAATATCACACTATTAACAACTGCTATAAGATCACACTGTTTCCTTCTGCTGGAACATCACACTGTTAATAACTGATATAAGATCACACTGTTAAGCAACTGCTATAAAAGATCACACTGTTTCGCTACTACTGGAACATCCACACTATTACTAACTACTGTAATATCACACTTTAACATCTGCTATAAAGATCCACACTGTTTCCTTCTACTGGAACATCACACTGTTAACAACTGCTATAAGATCACTGTTTCCTTCTACTGGAACATCACACACTATTACTAACTACTGTAATATCCACACTGTTAACAACTGCTATAAGATCTGTTTCCTTCTACTGGAACATCCACACTCTTAAGTAACTACTGTAATATCACACTATTCTTACATCACTACTCGGAATCCACCTGTTTCCTTCTACTGGAACATCACACTGTCGCTAATTTCTGTAACATCACACTGTTAACAACTGCTATAAGATCACACTGTTTCTTGCTACTCGAACATCACACTGTCGCTAACTTCTGTAATATCACATTGTTAACAACTGTTATAAGATCACACTGTTTCCTCCTACTGGAACATCACACTAATACTAACTACTGTAACATCACTCTGTTAACAACTGCTATAAGATCACACTGTTCCCTTCTACTGGAACATCACACGGTCGCTAACTTCTGTAACATCACACTGTTAACAACTGCTATAAGATGATACTGTTTCCTTCTACTGGAACATCACACTGTCGCTAACTTCTGTAACATCACACTGTTAACAATTGCTATAAGATGATACTGTTTCCTTCTACTGGAACATCACACTGTCGCTAACTTCTGTAATATCACTCTGTTAACAACTGCTATAAGATCACACTGTTTCCTTCTACTGGAACATCACACTGTCGCTAACTTCTGTCTTATCACACTGTTAACAACTGCTATAAGATCACACTGTTTCCTTCTACT
>NW_024754206.1:0-8978 GCF_018991925.1 Homarus americanus
TATATCGTATAACAAATATTACTCCTTTGCAGATTTATACATTTTATGTCCATCCAAATCATTTTTCTTTCTTTTGGTTTCAAAAATAGTTGCCGGACGAAATTTCCCCATGTTCCAATAACGATGGCTGTCCACGGGTAATGTTGTGAACCTCGTGGAGAACTGAAGTTGTTCCTGGAAATGAAATGGAAGGATGATTTACTAAGTTGATATTGTGTTCTCCTCTATCTCTCTCTTGTGTGTGGTTTTTTTTACGGGAATTAGCCAACCCGGGCACAGGTCAAACGACCCACAACGGAGCCTGGGGGGCGAAAAAAAAGAATTTTATTTTTATGAGATTCTGTCTGTTCGTCCATCTTGTGCGGGCAATCAACAGGTAGTGAGGGTGGGGGGTGGGGGTTGGCGGGGTGAGGGTGGAGGGTGGGGGATGAGGGGTGTGGTAATGGAGAAGGTTTAGGTGAGGGAATTTAGTGGACAAAAACTTGAGAATCCAACAGACATATACACAAGATAGTCATACACACACATACATGGCAGTCATATGCACAAGACAGTCATACACGCACACACGACAGTCATGTACACAACAAGAAAGTCATATACACGCACATACATGGGAGTCATATGCACAAGACAGTCATACACGCACACAAACGACAGTCATGTACACAACAAGAAAGTCATACACACACACACAAACGACAGTCATGTACACAACAAGATAGTCATACACGCACATACATGGCAGTCATATGCACAACAAGACAGTCATACACGCACACACGACAGTCATGTACACAACATGATAGTCATACACGCACATACATGGCAGTCATATGCACAACAAGACAGTCATACACGCACACACGACAGTCATGTACACAACAAGATAGTCATACACACACATACATGGCAGTCATATGTACAAGACAGTCATACACGCACACACACACACACGAGTCATGTACACAAGAAGACAAGTCATACACGCCCACATAGCTTGAATGTTGTACGGAGTGCCCCATTATATCTCTGTTAATAAACGTCTACTTTTGGAGGTCGACTGCGTAAATATATGAATTATTAAAGAAAAACAGGAAAAACAGCTAATGTAACATAAATAGACCTTCCAAAAAGTCGATAGTAATTCCCCTGCCTGTGACACGACGAAGTAAGTACCTCTATCTAGCTCCTCCAGTCCCAGATCGAGGCAAGGCCAAGCCAGTTCATCACTTATTAACTAAACTCTCGGGTAGGTGTTGGGTGGTGTGGTGCAGTGCGTGGTGAAGGGTGGTGAAGTGTTGGGTAGGGTGGTGTGGGGTGGTGTAAGGTAAGGTAAGGTTAGGTAGGGTAGGACATCCCGTCTATAACCCCCCACCCACCCCCATCATCCTCTCACCCATCCTGGGAGGTGGGGAATGGTACCATCCGTCAGCCAACAACAGAAGGTACCAAGAACCACTGACTGGGAAGGGTGAGAGGATGAAGGGTGGGTGGGAAGAGAGGGATGATGAGAGGGTAGTGCAGTGGGCGGTGTACTAAAAAAATAAAAAATAAAATAAAAAAATAAAAAAATAAAAAAAAGTGTAGTGGGTCGTTGCGTTGCGGTGGGTCGTTGGGTTCGTTGCGGTGGGTCGTTGGGTTCGTTGCGGTGGGTCGTTGGGTTCGTTGCGTTGGGTCGTTGGGTTCGTTGCGTTGCGGTGGGTCGTTGCGTTGGGTCCGTTTGCGTTGCGGTGGGTCGTTGGAGTTCGTTTCGTTGCGTTGCAGTGGAGTCGTTGGGTTCGTTGCGTTGCGTTAGGTCGTTGGAGTTCGTTGCGTTGCGGTGGGTCGTTGGGTTCATTTGCGTTGGAGTGAGTCGTTAGGTTCGTTGCGTTGGGGTGGGTTGGGTTCGTTGCGTTAGGTGGGTCGTTGGGTTCGTTGCGTTGGGGTGGGTCGTTGGGTTCGTTGCGTTGGGGTGGGTCGTTGGGTTCGTTGCGTTGGGGTGGGTCGTTGGGGTGGGTCGTAGCGGTTTTTGCTGGGACGTTCGATTCTTTTGGTGTTTTTTTTTAACTTAAATGATTAATATAATTGAGAATAATAATTAGAACATTTATAATTACTGTAATTCCTGGTCATTTGTCAACAACATCAGAATTGAGACAGCACAAATAATACGTCATAAAATAGGGTAGTGTTGGGTAGGGTGGTGTATTGGGGGTGTAGGACATCCCGACTATAACCACCCACCCACACCCATCATCCTCTCACCCATCCTGGGAGGTGGGGAATGGTACCATCAGAGAGCCAACAACAGAAGGTACCAAGAACCACCGACTGGGAAGGGTGAGAGGATGAAGGGGTGGGTGGGGTGAGAGGGATGATGGGGAGTGGGGGATGAGGAGAGGGAATCCATATCCTTCCCAGGAAGTGGAGAATGGTACAATCCGTCAGGCGCCGACAGAAGGTATCAGGACCCACCGACTGGGAAGTGTGTGTGTAGGGTGGTGTAGTGGGTGGTGTAGTGTGGGGTATGGTGGTGTAGTGAGGGTGTAGTGGGTGGTGTAGTATGGGGTATGGTGGTGTAGGGTGGTGTACGGTAAGGTATCAGGACCCACCGACTGGGAAGTGTGTGTGTAGGTTGGTGTAGTGGGTGGTGTAGTGTGGGGTATGGTGGTGTAGTGGGGGTGTAGTGGGTGGTGTAGTATGGGGTATGGTGGTGTAGGGTGGTGTACGGTAAGGTATCAGGACCCACCGATTGGGAAGTGTGTGTGTAGGGTGGTGTAGTGGGTGGTGTAGTGTGGGGTATGGTGGTGTAGTGGGGGTGTAGTGGGTGGTGTAGGGTGGTGTACGGTAAGGTATCAGGACCCACCGACTGGGAGGTGGAGAATGGCACCATCCGGTAGTTGGCAACGGAAGGTATCAGGACCCACCGACTGGGAAGGGTGTGGAATCCCCCCATCCCCCATCTATCTGTGTCTCTGTGTCTGACTGTTTCTGCCAGTCTGTCTCACAATATCGATCTCTGTCTGTCTTTCTGATTTTCTGCCTCTGTTTTTCTGTCTGTCTGTCACTTTCGTCTATATGTTAGTCCATGTCGCCGTCTCTGTTTCTGTCTGTCCCTCTATTTCTCCGTCTGTCTGTCTGTCAGTTGTCTGCTTGTGTCTGCGACAAACAGACAGACAGACAGACAGAAAGAAACGGACACAGAGACACACAGACAGAGATTGAGATATAAAGACAGACAGAGACTGAGACACAGGCAGAGACACAGACAGACATGACAGAGTCCAACAGACAGACAGACAGAGAGATTCCTACAAGTTGTTATTATTTCTTCTTTTACCAAAGTGTTCCTGTTGCTTAACAACTCAATCAGATACGTTATGGTTACGTGGTGAGTCAAGGGACAGTTGTCTGTTTCAGTTTGGGTGACAGCGGTCGAGCCTGAGAAGAGCGCCGGACCTTCTTATTTACGGCGATTCCTTCTTTATCTTGAGTTATTAGCCAAGATTGTCTGTCTCTCCCTGTCTGCCTCTGACTGTCTGTCTGTCTCCGCTCGTCTGTTTGTCTGTCTGTATGTCTTTTCTGTCTGTGTCTTTCGGTGTGTTTGTCCGTTTGTCTGACGGTTTCTGTCTGTTTCTGTGTGTCTGTCTGTTTAATGTCTGTCTGTCTGTGTCCGTCCGTCTGTCTGTTTTTCTAACTGTCTCTGTTTGTCTGTCTGTCTACAAATCCTCCCTAAGGAATCCTATCCTATAAATCAACATACCCGACCACCGCCCCCCCCCACCCCCCAACAAAAAATAAATAAATAATTAACAAAATAAAAATAAATAAATAAATTAATAAATAAAAAAATAAAAAATAAAATAAAATAATAAATAAATACAATAAAATAAAATACCAACCAACCTCCAAACACAGCAACACCCCCACCCCCCCAGACAAAGCCGCACAGAAATACTTACAATTCTCCATACCCAACCTCAGGGACAACCCTCTCAATAAAAACAACCTAACTCAACAACTCCCTTCAACAAAAAACAGACAGACAGACAGAGAGACAGAACAGACAGCCAGAGACCGACATAGTGGAAAGACAGAGAGGCTGAGACAGAACGAGACAAACACAGACACAGACAGACAGTGACAGACATTGTAAAAATAGACTGGCAGACAGAGACAGACTGACGGACAGACAAACACAGATACAAAGACAGACAGAGACTGAGAGACAGACGGACAGAGACAGTTAGACAAACTAACTCTACCAAAGCACCAATCACCTACTGCGGCACCAAGAGACGCCAACCCCAGTAAACAGAAACCCTCCTCCTGGTGTACATTAACACAGTATAACCTTTTTCTTCTATATTTTAAATTTATTTCTGTTCCTTTTTCGCACCCCCCCTCCCCCCCAGGCCCCGTTGTGGGTCGTTTGATCTGTGCCCGGGTGGGCTAATTCCCATTAAAAAAAAAAGCAACTGGCTGGGCCCAGCCTCGAACTGGTCCCGGCGGTGCTAGACGTAGTTCGTCAGGCCACCGCCACGGGTCTACTGTCGGCTTTTGTGAAGGTGGTTTTGTTGTTTTTCTTTAATAATTCATATATTTTCGTAGTTTTTCTCAAGATTTGTATGAATTTATACTCCAATAACAGAGTTACAATTGTATTGAAGCTGTGTGTGGCCCTTTTACAGCCAATCTTGGCTACTAACTCAAGATACACTTGTGTGTGCGTGTTTGACTGTCGTGTGTATGAGTGTCGTGAATCATGAAGAAATTTTGCAAGAACCTGTACCAAAACACATACAAAAGAATACCAAACAGTTATAAACAACAGCGAAACGGTAACTCTGCTATTTGAGTTTAAAATCACGTTAAGAACTGCGAAAATAAATCAATTATTGAAGAAAAACTGCAAAAATACCACATGTAAAATAAATACAACTTCTGGAATGTTGATCAATGTCCCCCTGGCGGTGGCCTGGCGAACTAGGGGGGGGGGTCACAGCTTCCATGGTAAACACTTTAAATATTATAAGTGTCTGCCTTTCATACTCTCACCCACAATGGAGAGGCCTACACTATTTTCTCTCACCACCGCTGTCTACACCTACACTATGGTTACTCACACGAGCCAGAAGCACCGGACATGGAGTAGAAAAATTGTCCTCGTTGCAGATGGTGACGTCATCGTGTGGGTAGCAACGGACCCTGGTGTTATGGTGAAGTAATGGTGAGGTGATGGTGATAGTAAAAGAGATGGTGAAGTTCTTGGGAAGGCCACAGTGAGGTAACGATGAGAATGGTGATATTATGGTGAAATGATGGTGAGGTGAAAGGAATGATGGTGACGTAATGGTGAGATATAAGAGAAGAGGTGATGGTGAGTTTTAATGGTGATGTGGTAGGGTGATGGTGAGAGTTTATAAAGCGTAATGGTCCGGGTTTACAAGCTTTTACATATACGTGAACGCTTTAAGATTGTAACACACACACACACACACACACACACACACACACACACACACACACACACACACACCCACACCATTTTTATCCTTCATATCCCGAGAAAATTTACTCGACTAAAATAAATAACTATGACCTGGAACCTGGACCACTATGTTATGCTGTACATATAAACTCCTAACTAGACCCCCCACAAGGTACCACGTCTTATGGTCCTGTCCAGCAGTCACTTATCTTATTATCTTACCCAAATTTGAATATTTTACTCTTATTACTTTTGTTTTTCTTATCTTCTCTTATCTTCGGTGTTTATCTGTGTTTTCTTTGTTTAAAGATTTTATGTTTATTGTTGTTACTGTTTTGCTTATCTACTGATGCCAAGTTACCACCAGTCTCTCAGTGAAGTAATGCCTTTTCCCGTTTACCCTTCCTCCCGCACACCAACACTCCCTCACATCAATTCTTCACCCACAACACTGCCCACACAATAACACTCCCCCACACACCCCCTACACACTCACGACACTTGTCATGAAATATCGCCTCTTCTTCTCTAAATACACAATAGATCGACTTGTTGCCAGCCCCACATAATAATATACCATTGTCCTTCACTCCTCCCACTTTGGCTATCACGTACCTCTGGGTGATAAGAATATATGTAGATAAATACACGTAAATATTAGTGACAGCGACGAATATATTCTCATACATATTAGAACAATGTTTTTCAAACGTTTTTTACTGCCACCCACAGCCAGAACAACAATTTGAATTGCGACCCATTAAACCTAAGTGTAATGATATGAAATGAGCTCAGGTTAGATTACGGGGGAAAAAAAACTACGATTACGAGTTTGCGTATGATGACTTAAGACACTGAGAACGATGACTAAGGTGTTGGGTATGATGACTTAAGACACTGAGAACGATGACTAAGGTGTTGGGTATGATGACTTAAGACACTGAGAACGATGACTAAGGTGTTGGGTATGATGACTTAAGACACTGAGAACGATGACTGAGGTGTTGGGTATGATGACTTAAGACACTGAGAACGATGACTAAGGTGTTGGGTATGATGACTTAAGACACTGAGAACGATGACTAAGGTGTTGGGTATGATGACTTAAGACACTGAGAACGATGACTAAGGTGTTGGGTATGATGACTTAAGACACTGAGAACGATGACTAAGGTGTTGGGTATGATGACTTAAGACACTGAGAACGATGACTAAGGTGTTGGGTATGATGACTTAAGACACTGAGAACGATGACTAAGGTGTTGGGTATGATGACTTAAGACACTGAGAACGATGACTAAGGTGTTGCGTATGATGACTTAAGACACTGAGAACGATGACTAAGGTGTTGAGTATAATGACTTAAGACACTGAGAACGATGACTAAGGTGTTGAGTATAATGACTTAAGACACTGAGAACGATGACTAAGGCGTTGGGTATGATGACTTAAGACACTGAGAACGATGACTAAGGCGTTGGGTATGATGACTTAAGACACTGAGAACGATGACTAAGGTGTTGGGTATGATGACTTAAGACACTGAGAACGATGACTAAGGTGTTGGGTATGATGACTTAAGACACTGAGAACGATGACTAAGGTGTTGGGTATGATGACTTAAGACACTGAGAACGATGACTAAGGTGTTGGGTATGATGACTTAAGACACTGAGAACGATGACTAAGGTGTTGAGTATGATGACTTAAGACAGTGAGGACGATGACTAAGGTGTTAGGTATGATGACTTAAGACACTGAGAACGATGACTAAGGTGTTGGGTATGATGACTTAAGACACTGAGAACGATGACTAAGGTGTTGGGTATGATGACTTAAGACACTGAGAACGATGACTGAGGTGTTGCGTATGATGACTTAAGACACTGAGAACGATGACTAAGGTGTTGCGTATGATGACTTAAGACACTGAGAACGATGACTAAGGTGTTGGGTATGATGACTTAAGACACTGAGAACGATGACTAAGGTGTTGGGTATGATGACTTAAGACACTGAGAACGATGACTAAGGTGTTGAGTATGATGACTTAAGACACTGAGAACGATGACTAAGGTGTTGAGTATGATGACTTAAGACACTGAGAACGATGACTAAGGTGTTGGGTATGATGACTTAAGACACTGAGAACGATGACTAAGGTGTTGCGTATGATGACATAAGACACTGAGAACGATGACTAAGGTGTTGGGTATGATGACTTAAGACACTGAGAACGATGACTAAGGTGTTGGGTATGATGACTTAAGACACTGAGAACGATGACTAAGGTGTTGGGTATGATGACTTAAGACACTGAGAACGATGACGAAGGTGTTGGGTATGATGACTTAAGACACTGAGAACGATGACTAAGGTGTTGGGTATGATGACTTAAGACACTGAGAACGATGACTAAGGTGTTGGGTATGATGACTTAAGACACTGAGAACGATGACTAAGGTGTTGGGTATGATGACTTAAGACACTGAGAACGATGACTAAGGTGTTGGGTATGATGACTTAAGACACTGAGAACGATGACTAAGGTGTTGCGTATGATGACTTAAGACACTGAGAACGATGACTAAGGTGTTGCGTATGATGACTTAAGACACTGAGAACGATGACTAAGGTGTTGCGTATGATGACTTAAGACACTGAGAACGATGACTAGGTGTTGAGTATGATGACTTAAGACAGTGAGGACGATGACTGAGGTGTTGAGTATAATGACTTAAGACACTGAGAACGATGACTAAGGTGTTGAGTATGATGACTTAAGACACTGAGAACGATGACTAAGGTGTTCAGTATGATGACTTGAGTGCCTTATCCCTAACGACTTAAAATCTTAAGTAGAATGATTTTCAAGTGTAATTATCCCTTAAGTGAGGATTATTTAAAAGTGTCGAGATCGTAAGTGCAATTACTTAACACTTGGACCACATGTAGTGTTAAGTGCAATTACTTAAGATCTGTGGATTTTGTGGATAATGTCCTAAAGTGCGATTACTTAAGACACTTGGAATGAAAAGATTAATTATTCCAAGTGCGATTACTACTAAACAACTCGACTTGGACTGATGAAGCCTTTAAGTGTGATTAAGTGGCTTTCTTAAGTGTGATTATTTAAAATCTCTTATATCAATGACAGGAGACGTAAATAAGCGTATTTAAATATCAATTAAGACAATTTCATAGTTACATCCAAATTAATCAAGTTAATTACTTATCGTTTTTGGCTTCAACTATTCAAAAACAACAACAACAATAAAACAACAATACCAACAATAAACAACAGAAGAAGAAGAAGAACAAGAACAAGAAGAAGAACAAGAACAAGAAGAAGAAGAAGAAGAAGAAGAACAAGAACAAGAACTCAATATATCAATCCACTATTATCCTGTTTACTCATCTCTCTCTTTATCTCCTTCCACATCATCTTTATCATCGTCTTAATCTCTTGGCAGTCTTCTTCATCTTTGCCTCGTTTCTTAACTTC
>NW_024754207.1:0-18409 GCF_018991925.1 Homarus americanus
CCATTCTCAGAAGCTGCAGCATTTGCTAGGTACACTGTATTTTGCAGGGTGTGGTTAGAAATGTCATTGTTTACACGGCGCTCGCCTCCTCCTGTCCGGTAGGCTGAGCTGGTGCCGCCTCCCGGGTGGGGGGTTGAGTGGGTGGAGGGTGCACTGCTGCCCCCTGGTCCTGTGTCGGCACACTTGTTTCCACTACCCTCCCCCTGAGTATAACCCATGTACACCTGTCCCCGTTCCTCCTCGACTCCTCCCTCTTCTGCTTCAAGTCCTGCAGGAGCTTCTTGTGCTGTTCCCTCTGCATTACCGTGCGGTCTGGGTGAATGAGTACATCCCGAAATGCCTCGCTCCTTGCTAAGTTTTTTGCCTGCCGAATAACCTGCCATTTCTCCTCCTCACTCACTAGTGTGATCCTGAGGGGGCGAGGCTTAGCCCCCTGCTTTTGTCCCAGCCTCCTCACATCCTGAGGGGTTGATGGAATCTTCAGAACCTCTGTGCAAATATTTTGAAACAGCACCTTATCGTGTGTTTCCTTACTCACAGTTCCCTCCGCCTGGCTCTGGCTCTCGGGGACTCCAAACACTATTACATTGTTCCTGCGCTGGAAACGTTCCCGTTGTTCCTCCTCTCCCCTAACAGTAGGTCCATTAATTGTCATTTCTTCGACACACTTCTTCAGAGTCCCTCGCTGCTGTAGAACCTGTTCTGATCCTGCATTACTCCCCGCCCCCTCCCGTGGCCCTGCTAATATGTCAGCATAACTCCTCTTAGCAACCACCTCCATTCTATCGGCTACTTCCTCAGTCTTAGCAAGGATCTCTTTCCCAACATGCTTCAGTTTGTCAACCAGCAGGGCTCCTGCTTCATCTATTTTCGTCCCTAGAGAACTCGTTCCCTTATGGCTTGCAATCGCTTCATTCACCTTGACTATGCAGCCAGAGCAATACCAGCAACAGCCATCATGCTTTACGGCAGTTAGTAACTTCCTAAACGTTGCATTAGTCAGGCCTGTATCCTCCATATCCGACGTCTCCCTGCAGTGCAGTAATCACATATCAAACTCATGGTTGTTGTTGTTGTGGGGGGGGGGGTGCAGACTGTGTATAAATCTACACCTATTTCAAAAAAATAAAGAAAGAAAAAGTACTTAGCTACTCTCTGTTGCCTATAGAGTTGTCGTCTGCGACTGCGTACACTGTATCTCCCTGTGAATGGTGTATTGTAGGCACAGTTTCAGTCCTTGAGAAAGCACACAAACAAAATAAAATTTAAAGTCGCTGTGGCACCTATGACACGACTTGGTTTCAGCTGGCACGGTGCCTTTCCAGCTTGCTTGCTAGTGAGCGCTCACTTTAAGTTATTTACAACTTCAGCGGTCACTGATGACACTATGAACTATCACTGTGTACACTGTATCTCCCTGTGAGTGGTGTATTATAAACACAGATTCAGTCCTTGAGCAAGCACACAAACAAAATAAAATTTAAAGTCTCTGTGGCACCTATGACACGAATAGGCTGGCAGTTGTCCTTACCAGCTCGATTGCCAATATGTATTCACTTTAAGTTATTATAGTCTCTTCTGCATTCACTGATGACAACTATGAACTGATTTAACTGAAGGCACAGTACTACACTCCCTGGTTGGCCTTTATCACAGCCGTGACCACAACACCCTAAAAAATAAAATAAAATAAAAGCTTTGTCATGTGGCAGTGATTGTGTGGTTATAGGCCTGTGACCCTGGCTGTACCTCCAACTCGGTGGAAATTGAGTTTTCAAAAATATAATCGTGTCTAGCATGAAAAGTCCTACATCGATTTACACTTTCACCTCACTAAGACGATCTTGACGAACTTATGTAATCACTGTCCAATTTCTGCCGCTCTACATCGAAGGCCCATCTTGAAGCCTGATGTGAATTTCCAGACTTTTCGTGAATGGCGGCGACGGTGGACTGATTATGCTACAATGGTGGATCTCCAGAGTTTGTCACAGCCTAAACAACTCATTCAGCTACGTATGTACCTGTCCTTGGAAATTCAGCGTGTCTTAGAACATACGTTGCAGGTACCTCCGACCTCTTCGTTGTCTGTAGAGGAGGTACTGGACATTCTTCAACGGCACATCAAAGGACAGCAGAATGAAGCTCTGCGCAGGAGGGAATTGTTTAGCTTAAGACAGATGGAGGGTGAGACTTTTGACGCCTTTTATGTACGACTCAAGAGAGCCTCGGAAGAGGTAGATATATGCCTAGGCCACCACCAGCAGTGCGAGGAGACCCAGTTGAAGCAGGTGATCCTGATGGGTGTTAAGGACGAGGAACTTGTCCAACGCCTCACCTCCCTCGACTCTTCCTCTTCTCTTAAGGATGTGTTGACGATATGTCGCTCCTATGAGGCTGCCAGGTGTGCCACCTCTGCCATCCAAGCTCCCCCTACAGTTGTACGCGCTGTGTCCCGGTACAAAAAAGAAAAGAAGTCTGCTCCTACGCCTTCGCCCACCACGTCCACGCCCGGTTCATTTTGTAACAACTGTGGTAAGCAGCATGGAACACAGGTGTGTCCAGCTGCTGAGTCTACCTGCAACAGTTGTGACCGTAAGGGCCACTGGTCACTCACAGTACGGTGCCCAGCTAAACGCGTCCAGTGCAATGTGTGCGGTCGTCTGGGCCACTATGACAAGTGTTGCCCTACCAACAAACCCAAGGGACAGCGTCGGCGGAAGCTTCAGCGCCCTTCCACCAGTGAGGGCCGCCCACAGTCTTCCAATCAGAAGCATGACGACCCTGGACAACGCTCGAGCCATATTAGGAATGTGTGCTCCCCCTCGCGTCCCAGGACCAAAGTCCCCCAGTACATCAGTGTCATCGTGACCTACGGCAGTGTGTCATCCCGTCTTCAGATGTTGCCCGACACCGGCGCTGATGCTACAGTCATCGGTCCCCAGCATTTGCAATGCTTGGGGCTCTCTCCAAGTGATCTAGGACCGCCCCCCAAGGATCTCTGCTTTACGGCAGATGGTTCACAGATGACCCCGGCCCTAGGTTCACTCCAAGCACAAGTCACCTTTGGCAACAGGTCGTGTCAAGCCTGGATTGATGTGCATAACGGTGTCCCGACTCCTTTGCTGTCCTACAGACATTGTCAAGAGCTGGCCATCATCTCCCAGGGCTTCCCCAAACCTATTCTCGAGGTAAAACACGCCAACAGGGTGCAAGAAGGGAGCAGCAACGACCCTGCTGCCGCCCTACCCCTGCCTCTTGCCAGTGACACCTCTCCTTCGGATGCTCGGAAGTACTTCCTGAAGGAATTCAGCGACGTTCTGGTGACCAAGTCCGCTCTGGAATCCAAGCCTCTCAAGAAGATGGCAGGTCCCCCCATGAGGATCCACCTGAGGGACGACGCGAAGCCCTTCGCTATTTACACCCCTCGACTGGTTCCCCTGGCCTTCCGCGAGGCGGTCAAAAACGAGCTGGACTCCATGGTCGCCCAAGAAATTATTGCACCAACCGGCGATGACCCGTCTCCATGGTGTCACCCGATGGTTGTCGTCGCAAAACCTAAAGGTGGTGTTCGGATCACCACTGACCTCTCCAAGCTCAACAGCCAGGTGTCTCGTCCTGCGCACCCTTCTCCCACGCCCTTTGCAGCTATACGCAGTGTGAACCCGAAGGCGCGCTTCTTCACGACGATGGACGCCCTGTGTGGATACTGGCAGATAGAGCTTGCCGAAGAAGACCGACCACTCACAACTTTCATCACCCCGCATGGACGTTACAGTTATTGCCGTGGCCCCATGGGATTCGCCGCTACAGGAGACGCTTTCTGTCTTCGAGGTGATATGGCTCTACAAGGTTTGGCGAACTGTGTGAAAGTGGTCGACGACATACTCGTGTACGACGAGGATTACATGGATCACCTCTGCCGTATCTACGAGGTACTCAACAGGTGCCGGAAGCACGGCATTACCCTAAATGCCGACAAGTTTGTTCTGGCCAGCTCTTCAGTTGACTTTTGTGGGTACACCCTCTCAGGGAATGGTATCGCAGCTGACCCGGAAAAGGTCCGCGCCATCACGGATTTTCCCACCCCTGCTAACCTCACCGACTTGAGGTCCTTCATCAGTCTCGTCAACCAGTTAGCAGAGTTTTCGTCGGACATCTCCGCAGCTGCTCAACCACTTCGCCCCCTGATGAGCCCCAAGAGGACATTCCTGTGGACCCCCGACCACGACAAGGCCTTCCAGCAAGTGAAACAGGCCCTGTCTCGTCCACCTGTCCTCGCCACGTTTGACCCAGCCTTGCCGACAGTTCTGCAGACAGATGCCTCACGCTTGTATGCGTGGGATACGCCCTACTGCAGGATCACGGTTGCCTCGGTGGAGGGCAGTGCCTCACGCTTGTACTGGGATACGCCCTCAGGATCATGGTGGAGGGCAGTTCCGGCTCGTCCAGTGTGGCTCGCGTTTCCTCTCTGACACTGAGACGCGCTACGCCACTATTGAGTTGGAGCTGTTGGCTGTGGTTTGGGCGATGTCCAAGTGCAGGTTTTACCTCATAGGCCTGCAACACTTTCACCTAGTGACCGACCATCGCCCGCTTGTCCCGATCCTCAACCACTACACGCTGGACGCCGTTGAGAACCCTCGCCTCCAGCGTCTGAAAGAGAAGCTCTCGGCGTACATCTTCACAGCAGTGTGGCGCGCTGGTAAGGAGCTCTGCATCCCTGATGCCTTATCCCGCTCTCCTGTCAGCCGCCCTACTCCAGAAGACCATGTGCTCGACGCCGACCTCGCTCTTTCCGTCAGGACTGTGGTCACTCTACATGCCGTCCAATCCCTTCGTTCGGACCTGTCACCAGATGACGACAAGGCAATGGAGGAACCGCCGTTTTCTCCGCCCTGTAACAATGCCTTCTGCTGACCCCGCCACCAGTGTTGAGTCCCATACCCTTCCCAGTGATCTAGTCCCTCGACGCTCAGAACGGATCCAAAAGAAAAGGTCCGCTCAAGACTTTGCTATGAGCGTATAGGGGGGAGGGAGGTGTATGTATATTCTGTATGCTGTATTTATATTATGTATGTATTTTATGTATGTGCTCCATTTATGTACTATTTATTCAGCCTAGCTAGCAGCGTGTGGCAATGTATTTATCAATGTCCCACATGCCTAATTAATGTGCCTCGGTGGGTAGAGACGAGGGCTTCACCCAGAGACATACCAGTACTATTTCTACGCCTGGTATTACAGGTCGCTCCAAGTGACGACCGCAGAGTTTCTCACGGTCTCCTTATTTGTGACTACTCATTTGGAGTGGTGTGCTGGAAATCCACAGGTTCACAGTGGATTGGCATAGCTGGGGGTAGTCACCACCTGTTGGGACGCTTATAGGGATAATGGCTGCCGGGCAGCAAGGCACTCCGACCGCATGGAACCTGAGGTGACGGTAGAACGGAGGGTACTGAGAAATAATGCCTGACGGGCGGTTATCACACCCCCTAACACGTTACTATTACACTTATATATCAGGCAAAGCTTTAAACTGTAATAACTTCTATATAAGCCTTAATTATAAGGCGGGATATAGCCTGATAGGACACTGACCTGAGGTGACGGTAGAACAGAGGGTACTGAGGGCAGTGCCCTGCCGCTCGTCACCGCATAGGCCTACAGTTTCCAATCTTTAATTTTTACTTTTATTTCTTACGGTTCTCACCTGTGTTCAGGTATATTGTCACTCATACCGTATAAACACATATTTTAATCCTAAATTACACACTAAGGTAATGTCTTGGTTTGCTAGTTCGTGGGTAAATTCATTGGGTTATAATATCAACACGGCACACCCGAGGCGGCCTAGGCGCCAACCCAAACAAAGCCTAGCGTCGTATTTTCATGGCGTGGGTATACAAGATATTCTTTTTGAAGCATAGTTTCTAGATCACTTCCAACATTTCACATAGTTCTGATACCTTTATCCTTTTTCCAGATCATTGTTCTCATGTATTTTCATATGATATCTGTGGAAGTTATGTTCGCTACACGCTCACAGACGTAAATAGTATGACCTTCAAACCATGATCCACACTTAGTCCTCCAGTGCACTAGCCCGGCTCAACTGGACTTTCCCAATCATCTTATGGATACCTTGAATTCTCCTTAATGCTATGAATACATACAATTAACATTATATAACTGTACCTGGGTACAATACAACACATGGTCTAGTAACATTGAGTAGGTGAGTTATCCTTTATCAATGTTTCCCGTTTTCTGAGGTTCTACAAGCGCGGTGGATTTGAATGTTATATAGCGGAATATGAATTAAATGGGGTTTTTAAGAATGACAATGATGTGCGCAGTACAATAGCGTCCTGAAATGTAATTGGTGGGAGATCGTCTAATTTACAAAGTGTAATTGGTAAATATTGAGTTTTATTACTATTACTATTTCGGGTTAAGATATTATGTGTTGAGTACTCTGTTTGCAAGCTGTTGCCAATCTTGTATTGTAGAAGATAGATAATTGCCTGGCGGACGCTCGCCCCACAAGGGGTTACAGCTCAAGATTGAAGAAGCCGCAAATCCAGAAAACTGAGGGCAAACTTTTTCGAAGTGAGGGTTGTGAACTCTTGGAACAATCTACCAGAAAGTGTTGTGACAGCACCGAGTGTGAGCTCTTTCAAGACAAGACTTGACCAACACTAGAGCAGGTTCAGGTACATTCAGGAGCCGGTGCATGCCCAGTACTTGCCAACAGTGCGTAACAGAGACGTGACTGATCGCCCAAGCCGCTAACGAGCCAATCATTTGGTGAAGAGGATAAAAGAAAAGGAAAAGTAACAGAGACGTGACCGATCGCCCAAGCGACTAACGAGCCGATCAGTGGTGATGAGGATAAAAGTATGTAAAAAGAGTCAAATGTAAACATAAAATGTATTTATCGCTCGAGTTTAACAGAAAGTCTCAGTTATCTGCCCCCCAGGCTACGCTGTTCTGAGTATTTGTGGTTAGTTTTGTTCTTGTTTTTGAGAGCTCGGTCACTATTTAGTTTGAGAAGGGAAACCTTACAAGATTGAAATGAGTTTGTAGCTTCATTTTCATACACCGCTGTGTAGAGTAACTTTGTCTGTTGATTTACTTTGTGTAAGTGACGCCTTGGCAGCTCACGGTTGTGAGACGTTGGGTGAGAGAAGTCAGAGGGCCCCTGACCTGACCTCACTCTAAGCCACGAATTTCATCCATACACAGGTAACGTTTAGTAGTCCATGTCCCATCTCGTTATATTAAGTTTTTTGACTAAGCTATTTGTTGTGTGAATATGCAGTGATCAATAAGCATACTTTTGATGAATTTTAGTAGTGTTCAAGCGCCTTCAGCCTATTAATGTTACGACATTCGTGTAACTCACTCTAAGCCACGAATTCCATCCATACACTTGAGAGAGAGAGGCCAAGCTGGTCGTGTCGACCCGGGACGAGGTCACACTAGTATTTGGAGATGGATGAACGTCAATAAGGTCGGATATAGTCGCCAACGCAGTTATGGGGTAAGCTGAGATCTCACGTACAGCCAGGCTCAGCCAGACACTGAGAGGGGATAGCCTGAACGTGTTCGCCATCCACTTGTTGCTCATCCGTCGAACTAATCATGGCCCAATCATGCAATGTTGTTGTGTGAGTTCACTGCTAAGTACCGTGCTTTGGGTGGGTTATTTGTCCGAGAATCCATGTGCATAATCTCCTCAGTGCTATGTATGTTTAGAGCTAGCAAGAGTATGAGGTAAGCCATTGGTTCTTTGCGAATTGTAACTACGATAGCTCTACATAAATTTAGTTGTGGGGCTGCTGCAGTCCTACTACTGTTCCCAAGCTACATTTTCAGGTAACCTGTTTAGTTGGTGCTCCAGTGTACTATAGGTGTGATCACAGTGTTAGGTGGTGTAGTATCTTACATGATTTAATGGGAGAATGAGAAGCCACGTGCTGTCTCTAACTCCGGAAGTTTATTGTTGTTGTTGTACAACGTGTCTGACACATTCGTGTTTACACCGGCCTCAACACATTCTAACATTAGATGGGAAGATAACATAATATATAATGTATATAAAATCAATAAAGGCAGCATATAAACATACACATATATAACACTATTTCTCTCTTTCAAAAGAGAGTATGGCTGCTACAAATCCTAAATAAACAATGCTTACAGAATTACATATGGCAGGGAAGAAGAGAATAGAACACAAGAAATATAACTTTATAACTATACAGTTTTGAAAGGCCTGTTCACAATTCAGATAATTAGAGGTCTATTTCATTACAGGTCTCCTAACTCTGTTTGATCTTCTAGGACTATTCCCTCCATCAAGTTTTACAGGGGTTTCACTTGCACTCTGTGCATTATCAGTGACAGACATATCATCACTACAATCAGTTGACACAGTGAGTGGATGCTGGGAAACATCATCTTTGACCTCATCACCATGATGATCATCTGCAATTGTGTCAAGTTTATCATCATGTTCTGGTGCTACATTCATCTCGTCATGTGCCTGAATTATGTGATCCACATGAACATATCTCAAAGAGTTACCACATTTCACTAAATATGTCCTAGTTCCACATACCTTGTCAATGACACCAGTTATCCACTTTGCATGTACAGTACCATAACCTTTAGCCATGATCCTAACTCTCACCCTATCATTTACCTTGAACACTCTTTCACTGGAATTCTTATCGTGATACATCTTTTGTTGAGCTTGTTTCCTCTCTACAACTTCAAACAGACTTGGCTTAACTAAACTTAATCTTGTTCTCAACTGTCTCTTCATCATTAACTCTGCAGGAGTACATCCTGTCACACTATGTGGTGTGGTTCTGTATCTGAGTAAGAAATTTGCTAGTTTGTGTTTCATTGATTTTCCTACAGTTCCTTGAATTACCTGCTTAGAAAGTGCTTCATTTACAATTCTAACTGATCTCTCAGCTGCACCATTAGAGGCAGGATGTCAGGGTGGGGTCAGTACATGCTTTATACCGTTGAGTCTCATGAAATTTTTAAACTCTAATGATTGGAATGTAGGACCATTGTCAGATACTACTCTTCTGGTATTCCATGTTCAGCAAATATTAATCTTAATTCATCAATGGTGCTACCAGCATTAGTACTGTACATGTGCTTAACATTAATCGACTTTGAATGACTGTCAATTAATACAAGAAATTTGGCTGTTACCTTATCACAGAAGTCAATGTGTACTCTTTGGAAGGGACGGGTACGTCGGGAAGGCCATTTCCAGGTTTTCAAAGGTGTGCTGGGTGGCATACTCCTAACAACAGAGCACTCACGTACCATCATTTCTGTTTCACCATCCAGTTTAGGCCACCATACAAAACTTCTGACCAATGCTTTCATAGCATATATACCTGGATGTTCAAAATGCAGTTCATTCAAAATTTGCCCACTAAAACACTGAGGAATTAACACTCTCATACCCCACAACCCACATCCCTGTTCTACTGATAACTGACATCTCCTTAAATGATACGGTTGAAAGTTTAAGGATGAACAAATCTCTGGCCATCCATTTAGTGTATATTCCAGGACTCTTCCTAACACAACATCTTTCCTAGTTTAATGAGCAATCATTCTGGAGGTGACTGGAAATTCTTCTGCTAACATGGTTACCGCATAAACCTTAGGCTCTACTCCATCATTTGATCTACTACATGGCAACCTGGACAAAGCATCTGCATTGGAATAATCCTCTGAACGTCTGTACTGTATCTCATAGTCATATGCAGACAATATCACAGCCCATCTCTACATTCTTGCTGCAGTAAGTGTAGAAACGGGTGATATAGGACCCAAAATTGCCAAGAGAGGCTTGTGATCAGTTACTAAGACAAAATTCCAACCATATAAATACTGGTGAAATTTCTTTACTCCAAATATGATAGACAAAGCCTCTTTCTCTATTTGTGCATAATTTTTCTCGCTTTGGGTAAGAGTTCTCGAGGCATATGCTATGGGTCTTTCTTCACCGTTATCCATTATGTGACTTATGACAGCACCTAATCCATAGCCTGATGCACCACATGCAAGCTTTAGTGTTCTACTGGTATCATAGTGGACCAAAACATCAGTACTAGACAGAGCAGCTTTACAATCTTCAAATGACTTCTGAGTTGCACTGTTCCATTTCCATGGAATCCATTTCTTTAACAGTTCATGCAGAGGGGCTAAAACTGATGAAAGTCCACTCAAGAACCTTGAATAATACTGTATCATACCCAGGAAAGCTTTCAATTCACTGACTTTTTTGGAGCAGGTAAATTTACTATGGCTCTTACTTTATCTTCTACGAGTCTCAGCCCTTCTGCATTCACTTTGTAGCCAAGATAAGTTACTTCTTTAGCTAGGAATGAACATTTGCTTTTGTTGAGCCTGACAATGTTATAAGGGCGGTTTTTTTTTCTTCTTATCTCTTATATTCTTATTTCATACTTCTTTCTTTGTCTTATTTCCTTCATTTGTTCTGTCTAATTATTTCATTTCATGGTTACTTCATAACCTCAGACCTTTGGTAGCATGGCGAGGGTTAGGGCACATGGGTACTGTAATCCTCGTATCAAGTCATTGGACAAAAATAAAGGTGGATACTGAGGGAAAATGACACCCCCCAATACACTCTAAGATATGGTTTATTAATATGAAATTAAATTAGGTAAAAGATTTCATTAACATACAACTACAAGGTTCAACGCCTTGGCCTTACTCATCTGCAATTCCAATTAGATACTCTTGCTTCTTACAACAGTACTGGTGGTACATTTCATTACATACAGCTACAAGGATTAACTCCTTGGCTTTACGCATCTGCAATTCCATGTGGATACTCTTGCTTCTTACAACATTACTGATGGTACATTACATAGACTACACCACATGACAAACCTACATATGGTACCTTCACTAGAAGTGTTGGTAGTACATATGGAGGATGCACTCACAACACATAACACGTTATTACTAATACTAACAATTTTTATGGGTTCACTACCCAACATGGGATAATTATATTTCGGTTAATTATCTCCAATCATATTTAACAAATACTGTGGACCATATAACTTCAAGGCGTGCCCCAGGGTATACCACTGGTGTCTCAACAAATGAAGAACGCGGTTATGGTCTGTTGTAGTCTGACACGTGGCGAGAGTCTGGGGTCTAGTTCCAAGGATGCGGACTTGAGCAGTTTAATCTTGCCGAATCAACGACATCTTCCAATACAGCTAACTGTTAGGTATCCACCGACCCCGGGCAGCCGGTGGGGTGTTCAAATAACACACACACTGGACCTGGGATAATTTGGAGACGTCAAGGAAGGGTTGATGATGACTCAATCACAAACAATCTTTCATCTAGCAACGACAGACGACATTTACTTTACAGTAATTCTTACACTGGGTAAATGACAATTTCACTGTTACAACATGAACACTGATATTCACAAAATTGACTAAATTAAACTGAATGACAATATTGGCGGGGAACACTCGTTCACATACCTGGGATAATTTGGAAATCGTCAAAGAAGGGATTTTTCTCCCGTGTGCACGTTTATATACGGCTAGATGGCAACTCAACCCATGTCAGAGATGTCTACTCAAGCAATGACAGAAATTGCATTCAAATCAACTGCTACACATTCAAAGATGACACTCAGTTGACACGGGTCTGGCGAATTTCTTAAGTTGATTTACACAAACTAATTAAAGATTGAGCTTGCCAGGAAAAAGTGGAATACACACGTTGACAACTGTTAGTTCCCCAAATGGGCGGGACTTATGGACAAGGACCCTTTGTGTATATACGTTGAGATCTTGAAGAAAATGGCCGGCACCTAAAGAGAGGGAAACGCGTTTCTTCCTAGGGATAACTCACCAGTTATCCACATGTTTTGCAGGCGTGGAGTATAATATGAATCATCAGGTCTCAAACAGACCAGCCTTCATTGTGACCATGACAATGTGTGCCAACAATCTTTCGAATACTGTGGCTGGGGTTTTGACATGATTTTGGATGTCACTGTCAACAATAAGGACATCATCCTGAAAACATAACACATTGGGAAGACCCACAAGAATTTTGTCCATGATGCACTGAAATAACTTTCGTGCACTTTTAACACCATAAGGCAACCTTTTGAACTTATACAATCCTTTATGAGTGTTGATGGTAAGGTACTGTTGACTTTCAGCATCAACAGAGACCTGAGCATATGCTTGGGACAAGTCTAACTTAGTGAAAATGGTTCCACCTGTTAGTGCAGCAAACAAATCTTGAGATGTGGGTAAGGGATATTGCTCATCCTCAACAGCTTGATTAATGGTAACTTTATAATCACCACATAGTCTAACAGATTTATCAGCTTTAGGTACAATTACTATTGGAGCAGCCCAATTGCTCTTGGCGGTTTTCACAATAATTCCCTCACTCACAAGTCTGTCTAATTCCTTCTCAACCTCACCTTTCAATGCATAAGGAACAGGTCTGGACTTAGCATATATGGGTGTAACATCTTTGTCAATGGTGATATGAGCTTCATAACCCTTTATACCATCCTGTCCCTTTACAAATAAAATCTTGTATTTTTCAAGCAATTTCTCAAGACCTGGAATACTGTTACACATTCTAACACTAAATATCTCCTTCCAGTCTATCTCAAGTTCACACAACCAGTTATTACCTAACAAAGTTGGTCTATTCACATAACTAGCTATATTTAATGGCAAGTTTAAATTCTGATTTTTGTACTTTACCTCACACTCTAATTTACCTTCTGTGTTCAAAATCTCTCGAGTATAAGTTCTCAACTTGACACCTGAGTCTTCTAAAGGCACATGAGCAAATAGTTTCTCATACATATAGTATGTGTATTATGTATGCTGTATGTATATTATGTATGTATATTATATATGTGCTCCATTTATATACACTATTTATTCAGCCTAGCTAGCAGCGTGTGGCAATGTATTTATCATGTCCCACACGCTTAATTAATGAGCCTGGCGACATATGGGAGCTGTTAATGTATCACTTGCCACATGTCGCCTAGAGGCTAGTTGACCCCCATACAGAGTAAGGAGCGCCACCTCCCTTGTGTACATATCTGTTTATCCAGTAAATAGAAACTACGAAAACTCTACAGGTGTTTGTGTTCGCTCCTGTAGATAGAACTTGATACCCAGAACACATACACATATCTTTACTCATTATGGAGAAATCAGCTGCAGTATCCACTTCCATGGTTACAGGTGTGTCATTAATACACAAATCCACATTATACCTATATTTAACTTTCTCTTCATGACTGGTGTAAATAGTAAACACATGGGCACTCTCATCATTATCAGATCCAAAATTACTAACACTCTCATGAATACTGTTTTTCATTTCCTTCTCTCCACCTTCAACGGCATATACTCTACCTTTATCACTTCTACAGGCAGGAGCAATATGTCCAATACGTTGACAATTGTAACATTTTGAATTCTTGAACTTACACTGAAAGCTTTCATGTTTCCCTCGGCACCTCTTACATTTTAAATCAGCATGTGTTCCTTGTTTTGTGGTATACTTATTCCTTTTAGCTACAGTTACTTTACACACTGAGCCACTACTGCCAACTGTTTCACTACCAGCATTGGGAACAAATTCTCTGGTGTTTTTCTCGGCCAATTCCATGCTTGTAGCTATCTGACATGCACTTTCAAAAGTTAAGTTAGTGGTGTTCATTAACTTATTCTGTATTTTTTCATAATTCAGGCCTATTACAAACCTGTCTCTTAGAGCTCGGTTCAAGAACTGTCCAAAGTTACAGTGAATGGATAACTTCTTCAAAGCTACTATATAATTACTTACTGATTCATCTTTACCTCTATCTCTTGTGCCAAATTTGTAACTTTCAGCGATCTCAAGTGGAGCAGGATCAAAATGTTGCTTCAGAATCTTGGTAATCTGAATCAGTGAGGAGTCTTTGGGTTTGTCTGGAGCAAGCAGATTGACCAGAGTAGAATAAACATTAGCTCCTACCTCTGTCAAAAAGATTGCTTTCCTTTTCTCTTGAAGGGCATTCTTCTTCTGAGCATCACCACCGTCGTCCATTAATTCATTTGCCAGAAAGAAGAAGTCCATTCTCTCACAATATGATGTGAAATCTTCCTTGTCTGCATCATACTCCCCCACTCGTCCGATGTATCCACTGACGCCAGCCATGGTTGCTCTCTTCACTTAAATTCTCCAGGTTCAGAGTAGCCTTCCCTTCAGTGGTCACTATCCTCTCTTCAGGACTTCACCAACACTTTGTGAATCCCATCCTCGTCGCCAGTGTAGTATCTTGCATTATTTAATGGGAGAATGACAACTCACATGGTCGGTCTAGCTGGGGCGTTTATTCTCTGTTCTTGGTTACAACGTGCCTAACACATTTCGTGTTTACACAAGCCTAAACACTTTCTGACTTTGGTAAGAAGTAACATAATATATAATGTATATATAATCAATAAAGGCAGCATATAAACATACACATATATAACAGGCGGATGTTCCTAAACAAACATAGAATTCTTTTAAAAAGAACACTAAAATTCTTCATGCGCTGTTCTATATGGAGGATATCTTATAAAAAAATATTATTCCTTTGCAGATTTATACATTTCATATGCATCCAATTCTATTTCTTTTCTTTTGGTTTCAAAATACAGTTCCATCGTTGTAGTCATCGGGGCAGGATACGAGTACCACGGAAATCTCCCACGTTCCAATAACGAATCGTATATATATATATATATATATATATATATATATATATATATATATATATATATATATATATATATATATATATATATATATATATATGGATATACAACCTACCAAAGAAATAAAACAGAAGAATTAAATGATGGCGTGGCCATTGCTGTAAAACACAGACTCAAACATCAAATTATCGACGATTTCGAGGACGAATTCCTGGGAATCAAAATCACGACCACACTTGGAGAAACAACAATAGCCACATTATATTCACCGCCAAGAAGGAACTACCTACCGGCCCAAGACGTAATTAAACTATTGAACTACAACTGCCCAAAATACTGTACATAATAGGAGATTTAAGGGAATGGGACTATTGGGCGCAGTCGTTTGGGCGCAGCCGTTTGACCGCGGACGTTTGGTCGCCAGCTGATTTGGCGCCAGGTTTTTGGGCTCCATACATTTTGGCGCTAGGAAATAAAATGTTCGTTTGATTCGTCATTATTCAAAGGTCTAACTTAAAAGCAATTAAATCTGTAATTTACCTTTATACATAAAAAGTTAAATCTGTTAATCAATAAAATAAGTTTGTAACTTTTTTAGCTCTTCATTTGGTAATTATGAGCAAGGCTCCTCAGGTACTCGACAGTATCTATGTTTTCACATCTAAGAACGGTTTCATTTATTATTATATCTGCATCTCTATACTTTTTTAGTTTCTGCGGTGGTTCATGCCCAGCTAGTAACGGTTCATAATATGCATCTCTACCTTTCTGTACTTTAAGCACCCCATCTATTAATTTCCATATGGTGGGACGTTGCATGCTAAGTTCACATTTTAATCGACTGTGGGCTGTCTCCGAATGATAATTTGTGCGGTCTTCCCCGTTTAAAGTTCTCTGATAAAGGTTCCAAATCTCGGCGAGAAATAGAGGAGCTCGTCTTCCATTTCCTCGTCTGTTTTGACGACCAACATATGTATCTTCAAACCAGTTGAGTAAACCTTGAAGTTCGTGTAGTAGCTAAACGAGGTTGAGTAGTTGGGTAGTTTGGTAGTAGTGAATAGTAGAGATTAGTTGTTTAGTTCTGTTAGCTTCAAATTCAGATACAAATGTTACTTTGCGTATCAACTCTTGAATTTAAAAATATGTAGAATAAATCCACTTTTCCAAATAAACAATGTTCTTAGCGCCAAAACGTCCGTCGCCAAATGGACTGGCGCCAAAATGGGTTTGGCGCCAAAATGGGTTTGGCGCCCAAACGGCTGTGCCAAATCGCCAGCACCCAAATGGCTGCACCAAAACATACAAAACGCGAGATTTAAACCCAAGACATCCAATATTCGGCCATAATGAGCACAGGGAAGTTGATCCACCTAGGACCACACTTCACCACATTCATTGGCATTAACAAAACAACAACCCCAGACAAAGATTTCACCAATAACAAGTCTTTCCTGAATTACCATATAAAACAAGGACCACTAACTACCAGTGACCACATTCCAATTATAATAAAATTATCTACAAGCCCAATCCAAGTTCCAACAACCCCACGTTTCCAAATGTAAAAAGCTGACTGGGAAGGTTACAGAAAGTAACTAGAACAAGTTAATATCCCAGATCTCCAAGGCAAAATACTAGAAGATATAGACAACGAAACAGACATCCTTATACTTAACATCAAAAAGGCAATAAAGAACAACATACCAATTACAACATATCGAACGCTACCACACACCATGACAACTCATGAATTGCGAATGCTCCAAGTACAATATAATAACATAATGATGTACTTACAAAACTATCTGTTAGGTTCTGGATAATAAGTTCAATATACAGGAGAGAACATAAACACCTGTATAGTTTTGTAGGTTCGGTTTACTGGATCAGAGATATGTACACAGAGGGAGGTAGCACTCCTCAGCTTGGCTGCCTGTCAACTGCTATAGACGACGTATGGCAAGTGAGACATTAGCAGCTTCCATACGTCGCCAGGCACATTAATTAAGCATGTGGGATATGGTAATTACATTGCCACACGCGCTGCTAGCTAGGCTGAATAAATAATACATAAATGGAGCACATACATAATATACATACATAATATATAATCCAGCATACATAATATACATACACCTCCCTCCCCCCTATACGCTCATAGCAAAGTCTTGAGCGGACCTTTTCTTTTGGATCCGTTCTGAGCGTCGAGGGACTTCATCACTGGGAAGGGTATGGGACTCAACACTGGTGGTGGGGTCAGCAGAAGGCATTGTTACGGGGCGGAGAAAACGGCGGTTCCTCCACCACACACGACCACTGGGTAACCGCACCTGGTAGTCCCGTGACCTACCGAGACCCATGACTACGCCTACTTTGTCCCAACGTAGGGAGGTCGGGTCCTGGACACGGACTTGGGTGCTGACACTCAACCTGGGGAGAGAACGGGCGTGGTCGTTGTAGCGGGCGACGACGTCCTGAACACGTTCGGCGGCTCGGCGATCACAATCCTCTGTCTTGGCCTGCCACTCCTTGGAAAAGGATTGAGGGTGAGCAGGGACACAAGAACGAAGGGGGCGTCCATACAAAACCTGGGCAGGGGAGCGTCCGGTGTAGTTAGGTGTGTTGCGGAGTTCAAGAAGACCCCGGTCGAAGGCCTCGCAGTCAATGTTCCCAGAAGGGGCCACCTTAAGGATGAGGTGCTTCAGGGATTTGACAGCAGCCTCAGCGTGGCCGTTGGACTGTGGGTAATGGGGCGATGACAACACATGCCGGACTCCCCATCGGTCAAGGAACACAGCAAAGTCCCGGCTTGTGAACTGAGGCCCTCCGTCGGTTCGCAGGCGTACAGGAACGCCCACGTCACGGAAGTAGTGGCGGAACTTGCTGATGGTGGCGGCAGACGTCGTGTCATTACCGCACTTGATGACAACCGGCCAACCAGAGAGACGGTCGACGATAACAAGGAAAGACTTTCCTGACACAGAGAAAAAGTCGGCTGACACAGACTCAAAGGGGCGGGTGGGGTTGTCGTCACTCATGAAGGGTTCCTGCTGCTGGCTGGGTTGTAATACTTGGCAGGGCTCACACGCACGGACAACATTGGAGATGTCGGAGTTGATGCCGGGCCAGAACACAGTCTGTCGTGCACGTCGTTTGGTGGCTTCAGCTCCACGGTGACTGTCGTGAAGGCGAGCCAAGACGTGGGGACGTGATGCAGCAGGGACAACTACCGAAGGAGAGGTGTCACTGGCCAGAGGTAGGGGTAGGGCGGCAGCAGGGTAGTTGCTGCTCCCTTCGTGCACCCTGTTGGCGTATTTTACCTCGACAATCGGTGTTGGGAAGTCCTGGGAGATGATGGCCAACTCTTGGCAATGTCTGTAGGACAGCAAAGGAGTCGGGACACCATTATGCACGTCAATCCAGGCTTGACACGACCTGTTGCCAAAGGTGACATGTGCATACAGTGAACCTAGGGCTGGGGCCATCTGTGAACCGTCTGCCGTGACGCGGAGGTCCTTGGGAGGCGGTCCTAGATCACTTGGAGAGAGCCCCAAGCATTCCAAATGCTGGGGACCGATGAC
>NW_024754208.1:0-1070 GCF_018991925.1 Homarus americanus
CGTGGTTCTTCTAATCATATGTCTTGTGTTTGTTAATATCATGGTCAAGAGTTGTTTATAATCTATGGTCATGATTGTTATAATCATGATCGTGTTTTGTTGTAGCCATGGTCGTTTGTTATATATTCATAGTCGTGGTTTTATCATTCTCGTGGTTGTTATAATCATACTTGTGGTAGTTATAATCATGGTTGTGGTTGTTATAATCATGGTCGTGGTTATGATATTGGTTGTGGTTGGTATAATTTTGATCGTGGTTATGATATTAGTCGTGTTTTTTTTAGTCATAGTCGTAGTTGTTATAATCATGGTCGTGGTTGTTATAATCATGGTCCTGGTTGTTATAATCATTGTCGTGGCTATGATCATAGTCGTGTTTGTTATAATCATAGTCTTGTTTGTTTTAATCATGGTCGTGGTTATGATCATGGTCGTGGTTGTTATAGTCATGGTCCTGGTTGTTATAATCATTGTCGTGGCTATGATCATAGTCGTGGTTGTTATAATCATAGTCTTGTTTGTTTTAATCATGGTCGCTAGTGTGATAATCATGGTCGTGGTTGTTATAATCATGAATCGTGGTTGTTATAATGATTGTGTTAGTTTATTAATAATCATGGTCGTGTTATAATCATGGTCGTGGTTTTGATCATTTTCGTGGTTTATTATAATCATGGTTGTATTAGTTATATTCATGGTCATGATTGTTATAATCATAATTTAGTGGTTGTTATAATCATGGTTGTGGTTGTTATAATCCCGTGGCTATTATGTCGTCGGTGTTGTTATATTCGTGGTTGTTATAATCATGATCGTGTTGTTATAATCATGGTCGTGGTTGTTATAGTCACGGTCGTGGTTGTTATAATCATGATGCATTGGTTGTTATAAACATGGTCGTGGTTGGTTTATAATCATAGTCGTGATTGTTATAGGCATAGTCGTGGTTGTTATAATCATTGTCGTGGTTGTTATATTCTTGGTCATGGTTGTTATATTCATATTCATGGTTGTTATAATCATGGTCGTGGTTTATAATCATAGTCCTGGTTTTGATCATTCTCGTGGTT
>NW_024754209.1:0-33200 GCF_018991925.1 Homarus americanus
AAAATAAAGTATCTATATTGAGAACCACCGCCATGTTGGTTCCACGTTAACAAGACACGGATACACTACAGAATAACCCGCGTTCGTTTAACCTCACTTACTACAGTTTACTTTATAATCTTACTTCACAATCTTCACTACATTTCACTTCACAATCTTCACTACATCTCACTATACAATCTTCACTACATCTCACTTCACAATCTTCACTACATCTCACTTCACAATCTTCACTACATCTCACTTCACAATCTTCACTACATCTCACTTCACAATCTTCACTACATCTCACTTCACAATCTTTACCACATCTTACTTCACAATCTTTATCACATCTTACTTCACAATCTTCACTACATCTCACTTCACAATCTTCACTTCTCACTTCAAATCTTCACCACATCTCACTTCACAATCTTCACTACATCTCACTTCACACAATCTTTACACATACTTCACAATCTTCACTTCACATCTCATCTTCACAATCTTCACTACATCTCACTTCACAATCTTCACTACATCTCACTTCACAATCTTCACTACATCTCACTTCACAATCTTCACTACATCTCACTACACATCTTCACTACATCTCACTTCACAACCTCCACTACATCTCACTTCACAATCTTCACTACATCTCACTTCACATCTTCACTACATCTCACTTCACAATCTTCACTACATCTCACTTCACAATCTTCACTACATCTCACTTCACAATCTTCACTCTCACTTCACAATCTCACCACATTCACTTCAAATCTTTACCACATCTCACTTCACAATCTTCACTACATCTCACTTCACAATCTTCACTACATCTCACTTCACAATCTTCACTACATCTCACTTCACAATCTTCACTACATCTCACTTCACAATCTTCACTACATCTCACTTCACAATCTTCACTACATCTCACTTCACAATCTTCACTACATCTCACTTCACAATCTTCACTACATCTCACTTCACAATCTTCACTACATCCCACTTCACAATCTTCACTACATCCCACTTCACAATCTTCACTACATCTCACTTCACAATCTTCACTACATCTCACTTCACAATCTTCACTGCATCTCACTTCACAATCTTCACTACATCTCACTTCACAATCTTCACTACATCTCACTTCACAATCTTCACTACATCTCACTTCACAATCTTCACTACATCTCACTTCACAATCTTCACTACATCTCACTTCACAATCTTCACTACATCTCACTTCACAATCTTCACTACATCTCACTTCACAATCTTCACTACATGTCACTTCACAATCTTCACTACATGTCACTTCACAATCTTCACTACATCTCACTTCACAATCTTCACTACATATCACTTAACAATCTTCACCACATCTCACTTCACAATCTTCACTACATCTCACCTCACAATCTTCACTACACCTCACTTCACAATCTTCACTACATCTCACTTCACAATCTTCACTAACACCATCCTTCATCACTACATATAACAACATCCATCATCACTACTTATAACTCCATCCATCATCATCACTACATATAACACTATCCATCATCACTACATATAACACGATCCATCATCACTACATATAACACCATCCACCATCACTACATATAGAACCATCCATCACGACATATAACACCATCCAACATCACTACATATAACACCAACCATCATCACTACATATAATATCATCCATCATCACTACATATAACTCCATCCATCATCACTACATATGACACCATCCAGCATCACTACATATAACACCACCCATCATCACTACATATAACATCATGCATCATCACTACATATAACACCATCCATCAACACTACATATAAAACCAACCTATCATCACTACATATAATATCATCCATCATCACTACATATAACACCATCCAACATCACTACATATAACACCACCCATCATCACTACATATTACATCATCCATCACTACATATAACTCTATCCATCATCACTACATATAACACCATCCAGCATCACTGCATATAACACCAACCATCATCACTACATATAACATCATGCATCATCACTACATATGACACCATCCATCATCACTACATATAAAACCATCCTATCATCACTACATATAACATCATCCATCATCACTACATATAACACCATCCATAACTACATATAGAACCATCCTATCATCACTACATATAATATCATCCATCATCACTACATATAACACCATCCAACATCACTACATATAACATCACCCATCATCACTACATATAACATCATCCATCATCACTACATATAACTCTATCCATCATCACTACATATGACACCATCCAACATCACTACATATAACACCAACCATCATCACTACATATATCATCATGCATCATCACTATATATAACACCATCCATCATCACTACATATATTACCCTCCTATCATCACTACATATAACACCATCCATCATTACTACATATAACGCCATCCTTCATCACTACATATAACACCATCCATCATCACTACATATTATAACACCATCCATCATCTCTACAAACACCAGTCCTCAACACTATAGTGATAAACAGAGCTTCATTTTGTTGTCAATTTCTTTAAATTCCAACCTTATTAAACCGTAATTCTTTCTGTATGGTCAAATTTTGATTTGACCTCAGTGAGAGAGCTGTTAGTGTCAGTACATCACAATGGTGTTCCGACGCACTGTATCGAAGGTGTCTGAGGTGGAGGTGAAGGCTTGCAAGGATTTCGTTGTAGACTTCGACACCAGCTTTGTGGTGGTTGCAACAAACATCTACCCTGGTGTGGCCCCTAAGCAGATTCGACCATTGTTTGAGGAATGTGGACAGATCGACCTATTTGTGATGCCCGCAAAAGACAACAAAAATGAACACTATGGCTTCGCATACATCCGATACTTTGACGAAGCCTCCTGTGATAAGGCTGTTGGACGATTGGATGGTGACAGCATTGGCCGCAGCCGAAAATCAACTAACAAGCTGGAAGTTAACTACTACAGTGCCCATGGTACCTTGAACAACCTTGACCGCCAAGCTGCTGAGTTCATTGTTCTATCCAATGTTGCCGACCAACAACCCGCCTCTATCCTTAAGAAGACCAACGTACGCACTACCGTTGCCAAGTCAGTTACCTTCAATTATGACAATTTGGGCGACATCAGGGAGCGCGAAACTTCCACAGCTACTTACACTCTGTCTGTACCTCCCAACCAATGAATCTAACTCAACTGCTGCCATCGAATAAGAAAATGTCACCAATAGTTGTACCTCTGGGAACCTGGAGGGAGGCACCAACCCTGATGAAGGCTCAGTAATATCTACCATGTTATTTAAACACTTATAACACATATAACATCATCCATCATCACTACATATAACACCATCCATCATCACTACATATAACACCATCTATCATCACTACATATAACATCATCCATCATCACTACAGATCGGTAGAGTAGTTTTCGAGATTCTCGTGCGGACACACAAGCAAACACACACACACACACACAAACAGACATACTTCTTTGTTTTATATCGATAGAAGATAGATCATCACTACATATAACACCGCCCATCATCACTACATATAACATCATCCATCATCACTACATATAACACCACCCATCATCACTACATATAACATCATCCATCATCACTACATATAACATCATCCATCATCACTACATATAACACCATCCATCATCACTACATATAACATCATCCATCATCACTACATATAACACCATCCATCATCACTACATATAACATCATCCCTCATCACTACATATAACACCATCCATCATCACTACATATAACACCATCCATCATCACTACAGATCGGTATAGTAGTTTCCGAGATTCTCGTGCGGACACACAAACACACACACAAACAAAAATACATACTTCTTTGTTTTATATATATAGATACAAGAAACAAAATCTTTAATTATTTATTAATTGTAAGTTTTAAGGTTTTCCTGGAACCATTGGCAGGAAATAAGGACACTTGAACCTTGAAAACTTACTGTCGTCATAATTATTTATAATAAACCTGTCGATGTTTATTTCCGGGTTAAAGTAAAAGCAAGGTTTTGTCTGGACTATTATCATATAGACAGTTGCTGGTTGACGATACTGAAGGCCTATACAGGTGTGTGGTGCTTGTGCTTGGTGATGCTTCGTTTATGAGAGATAATCCCAGGAGTGAACTTTGTTCTGAAAGGACAAACAAAAAAAGTCATTAGTTATCGTTGTCTCGGAAGTGTTTATATGTCGGTCACTCTTGTGTTGTCGATGTGTCCACCCCACAGAGTTATTGCGTGAAGTGACACATTAGACTTCAATTAAAGATCCTCTCCTCTCCATATGGAAGCTGTTCACACCTCTTGACAGTATTTGGTCTGACATTTAGTTATAAAGGTCGTTTTTTGTCTAGTTCATCTTCCTATGAAAATTAACAATTCATATCACGTTTTAGAGTTGTATGTTCTTCAAGCCAATTAACACAGTACAGGTAACACCAGAGTCAGGCAGGTACAGTGTTAAGCGTCGTGGTCTACTGCTGTCTTACTGAGTAACGATGATGAAGTAAAGTGGGAAATGACTTTGCCATGAGAGAGGAGAGGAAAGAGAGAAGGAAAGAATAGAAACGGGAAGTAAAGTAGTAGGGAGTAATAGCAGGTGGGCTGTCCACCTAGCTGAGTCGAGGTGATTGGTTGGGGTGGTGGCCATACACAGCACGCTCCTGCTCGCTCAAGGGAGGCTGGGGTGGGGGGAGCTAAGCTAGTTAGGCATTCAGTACTGTATTGTGTGTTAATTTATGTAAGTTAAATGGTGGTGTTATTTTTTCATGTATTGTATAAAGTGAGTCTCTTTTTTATATAATAACTCACCTGAAGTGTCGCCCCAGGAAAAGGTAACAGAGACCTTAATGACACAGGTAGATTGTCACTCCCCTCGCCGCCCAGCGTATCCCACCTGAAGATTAACCATCCCGGCGATACCTGGGGGGGGGCTTAAGTATAATATATACTCTTATATAATAATGTTGATGCTATAATACACTGGCAGTCATAGTACAGTGCATGTGTTGCCTTTATTGAGTTGAGTTTTGTATTTTTAGAAAAAGAGAGAGAAATCTGAGCAACATAATATGGAGAGAGAGAGAGAGAGAGAGAGAGTGTGTGTATTACATTGCCACACCTGATTCCTTCCTGGTGTATATTTTTACCACCTCTGGTACAACTGTGTCTCTTGCCGATCTATTTTGCACTGTCGCTTCCTGCCTTTCATCTTCCACCTTTCATCTTCTCCTTCATCTTCTTCTCCCCATCGTCTTTCTCCTCCATCTTACCCCTTCATCTTCCCTCCCTTCTTCCTCCCTTCCATCTCCCCCATTCATTTCTTCCCCCTTCATCTTCCTTTCCCCTTTATTTTACCCCTCCATCTTCCCTCCTTTTACCTTCCTCCTTCGGTCTTCTCCTTTCTTTTCCACCAATCTCCTTACCTTCCACTGCTGTCTTAGTCCATTACTGTTTTAAGAAATTTAGTTTTTTCAAGGATTTCGATATTTCATTCACTTACAATTCTTTTTTGTTTTAATTTCATTTTCTCACTCCTGATTCAAGTGATTCAAGAGATGCAGATAATTTGAAATATCCAGCCCATATAATGTCTTTAGTGCCTCTTAAACTTGGGTAAATATTATTCCATTAAGTTTATAAACAAATACACGACTCAGACACGTTGGTATTATAATCACAAAGCAAAGATATCGAGAAGTTGTGACGCTTCATCTGTACAACCAGTTGAGAATAAACTTTCCTTCTCTAAAAGTTACAAGAAATGAGGGAGAGTTTCTCGCCTTATGTGATTATATTGCCAGTTGATGTGGGCCCGACCTTGTTTTGACACACTGACTGGCCTCGTGTTAATTTATTCTCACTTAACATCCTTTTTTCGTACCTGAACTCCTCGACCGAACGCTCTTAAAGTTTGTAGAGAAGTTGAAACGGGTCTTATTGGTATTCGTGTAGGCAGATTGATAGAGGTCCCAGCAATAAGAGAGTACAGCCGGGTCCTGCTGGAGACACTGAACACATTTCAGTTATTACATCTGGAAATACACGATCACTCACCAAAGAAAACGAAGACAATTTTACCAACTAATATGGTCGAGGTTCTGTAGATATGGGCCACAGCTCACGTACGGTCGCTATCTGATCTTCTCGACCAGTGTAACAAGAAAGATCTTTACAAACACTATAATATGTAGTCAACGTGCAGTGACTCAGTAATAACTTATTGCTCCTTTGATTCAAGTGTTCGACAACAAGCCGAATATGTTCCCTCTGTTCCTTTGACTATCTTGTGTGTACGATCTTGTGGACTGGGGCGTGATCACGATCAATGGTTGTCCCACTCACTCACTCACTAGGTTTCCTGCCATCTCTTACCCATGAAATTAGATTAAATCTGCCCTGTCGTATCCTCTTTACCTATCCTATCCCCCCTTGTCTCTATTAACCTTAATATATCATCACTCTCTCTCCCCTACTCTCCTTCCCTGCTTCCTCTACCACTATCTCCACCTCCTCTTTCCTTCCCCTTCCACAATTATTATATCCTCATATCTATGTCTGTCATTCTCTTTATCTGTTCCTACTTCTTTCACTATATCTCTCTATCCCCTCAGCCTAAATCACAATGGCTACAAGAACGAGAGCTTGTGTTGGTAAAAGAGGAATTTTTGAACACCATGACAAATGTATATTTTTTGATGACTTAGGGAGAACGTGTGGCGTGATTAGTGTAGAAGAGGAGATTGTCACACCCTTCTACCCAGTTTTGTTAGTCTCTTATGCCCCACCCTGCCAGTCCTCATACCCTACCCTTCTAGTTCCTCATACCCTACCCTGTTAGTCCCTCATACCCTACCCTGTTAATCCCTCATACCCTACCATTCCAGTCCCTCATATTCCACCCTACCAGATCCTCATACCTCACCCTTCCAGCCTGTCTTTGTGTCCCAACCAAATTAAGTTCTGTAAAAATCTACCTGATGTCTTTCGCCTTCCCTTACCATCATCTCCCAATTGGTTGTCTTGTAAATAGTAGATCGATGCCCTGGAGTCTCTGGTAGTTTCAATAAGTCTGGAGCCCAACTCATTAAGGAACTTCAGGGTGCTGTCATGCTGGGGAGGGAGGGAGAGGGAGCTGCATTATGCTGTCATGCAGGGGAGGGAGGGAGAGGGAGCTGCATTATGCTGTCATGCTGGGGAGGGAGGGAGAGGGAGCTGCATTATGCTGTCATGCTGGCATGGAGGGAGAGGGAGCTGCATTATGCTGTCATGCTGGGGGGAGGGAGGGAGAGGGAGCTGCATTATGCTGTCATGCTGGGGAGAGAGGGAGAGGGAGCTGCATTATGCTGTCATGCTGGGGAGGGAGGGAGAGGGAACTGCATTATGCTGTCATGCTGGGGAGGGAGGGAGAGCGAGTTGCATAATGTTGTCATGCTGGGGAGGGAGGGAGAGGGAGCTGCATTATGCTGTCATGCTGGGGAGGGAGGGAGAGGGAGCTGCATTATGATGTCATGCTGGGAAGGGAGGGAGAGGAAGCTGCATTATGCTGTCATGCTCGGGAAGGAGGGAGAGGGAACTGCATTATGCTGTCAAGCTGGGGATGGAGGGAGAGGGAGCTGCATTATGCTGTCATGCTGGGGAGAGAGGGAGAGGGAGCTGCATTATGCTGTCATGCTGGGGAGGGATGGAGAGGGAGCTGCATTATGCTGTCATGCTGGGGAGGGAGGGAGAGGGAGCTGCATTATGCTGTCATGCTGGGGAGAGAGGGAGGGAGAGGGAGCTGCATTATGCTGTCATGCTGGGAAGGAGGGAGAGGGAGCTGCATTATGCTGTCATGCTGGGGAGAGAGGGAGAGGAGCTGCATTATGCTGTCATGCTGGGGAGGGATGGAGAGGGAGCTGCATTGTGCTGTCATGCTTGGAGAGAGGGAGAGGGAGCTGCATTATGCTGTCATGCTGGGGAGGGATGGAGAGGGAGCTGCATTATGCTGTCATGCTGGGGCGGGAGGAGAGGGAGCTGCATTATGCTGTCATGCTGGGGAGGGAGGGAGGGAGAGGGCGCTGCATTATGCTGTCATGCTGGGAAGGGAGGGAGAGGGAGCTGCATTATGCTGTCATGCTCGGGAAGGAGGGAGAGGGAACTGCATTATGCTGTCAAGCTGGGGATGGAGGGAGAGGGAGCTGCATTATGCTGTCATGCTGGGGAGAGAGGGAGAGGGAGCTGCATTATGCTGTCATGCTGGGGAGGGATGGAGAGGGAGCTGCATTATGCTGTCATGCTGGGGAGGGAGGGAGAGGGAGCTGCATTATGCTGTCATGCTGGGGAGGGAGGGAGGGAGAGGGAGCTGCATTATGCTGTCATGCTGGGGAGGGAGGGAGGGAGAGGGAGCTGCATTATGTTGACATGCTGGGGAGGGAGGGAGAGGGAGCTGCATAATGTTGTCATGCTGGGTAGGGAGTGAGAGGGAGCTGCATTATCCTGTCATGCTGGGGAGAGAGGGAGAGGGAGTTGCATTATGTTGTCATGCTGGGGAGGGAGGTAGAGGGAGCTGCATTATGCTGTCATGTCGGGGAGGGAGGGAGAGGAGGTCGCATTATGCTGCATGCTGCATTAATATGATGCAGCATAACTCCAGCAGTCTCACTACAGCTTTGTATGTTTACTGTATGTTTACAGTCGAATGAAAACCTGAGAGACTACTCAATATAAGTCCTTTCATTATCATTGTCACGGACACGGACACAAGAATTCAATGGATCTAAGTAACGAAAATAAGGAATAATTTAAGTTGTTGTCAAAGACTTTCATATGATTATTGTTTATAACTGAAGGTCTTGGAACTATTTTATCACAACAAAGAAATATAATGCAGTAAAACATGGACAGTGACGAAGTACAATAAAGAAAAAACACAAACTGTGACATAGAGAACATCCAAGATACAGGAAGACAAACAATAGTAAAATGACAAGGACAGTCATGAGGACACTGAAGGTGAAACTAACAAAAGATACCTGGAGGAGTTGTTATAAATATTGATTTATGTTTTTAACTTTTTGTACTTTTTTGAAGATTTTGTTTTCTCCATAATACAAAAATATCGGTTAATATTCGTTTTTATTCCAATAGGTATTTGGCATTTTTTTACCATTATCACTAGGATTATTTTCAGGTTAGGTCAGGTGAGGTCAGGTAAGGTAGGTTAAAGAATACCAAAATACAAAAAAAAAAAAAAATATCTACCAATTGGGGAAATTGGGATGAAAATTTTTTTTACCCAATTTTCTCCAAGAGGTGTAAGATGATCTTGCAGCTTCATACAAATTCACTAAACAACAATAATAATCCAAGAGTTAGTAAGGCATCACCTGGTCATGTTAAGCCCACCTGGTGAAGATAAACATGTTGGTAATGTTAAATAATTATCTTATAAAACAACTAATCTATTTAATTTTCCTTTGAGAGTTAAAGGGATAAAATACACACTAACTGGAGTCTAACTAACCTGGTGTGACTCCTCTCCGCCCCACCCAACACATAATCATCCACTCCAGGTAACCTTACACCGCCTAATGGAGCCAAACCTAATAGAATCACACCGAACTTATCCAAATAAACTTTTCAGTGGGTAACCTTGACTCTACCACACCTTGGCTTTAGACGCTAGTATAAGTCTGGCTGGAGGGACCGTAGTCATTATAAGGGAAGCTTTTTAATAATAGCCATTACCTGCCTCCCGTTAACACTAATGAAATGTTCCTAAAATTAAACAAACTACAATTAAATCCAAATCCTTTTGAATATTTACATAATTTACTGGAGTGTTTCATTATGTTAGTGTGGGGGGCGTTTGTTGTGGCCGGGACTCCTCTTCAGATAATATAAATACAGATAATGTTGTTTTAATAAGTAATCTCTTAATGAAAATGTAGAGAAAATTGGTCAACAAATCTTAACAGTTATCCTGATTTCTTAAAGAACAATAGAGGAATAAGAAGAGGAGGAGGAGGGAAAGAAAAGAAAGCATAAAGAAAACAATATAACAAAGATGAACAACAGAGAAAAAATGAAGAGTAAGATGAAAGAAACTTAGACTGATCAAAAAGACGTATAACAATCTGATTAAAACTAATCACTATATTAGATCAGATCAGATCAGATCAAGGTTAGGTTAGTTTTGGTTAGATAAGGTCAGGTTAGGCTAGGCTAGGCTAGGCTAGGCTAGGCTAGACTTGTTTTACACAAGGTTAGGTTAGGTTAGGTTAGGTCAGGTTAGACTAGGCTAGCCTAGGCCAAGGTGGGTGGAGCTTTGCTGACGTCAGCAGGCAGACTTCCTCGCCTACCTCTCACCTCTTATAAACAGAACATTTTATGGTTCTATATACTGTACTTTGTTATCTCAGTATCTCACATAGAAAATAATACTAATAGAGAGTTTAATCTTGCATATAACTTTAGCTAAGGACACCAGTCAGTGTGGTGGGTGATACACAGAAGGAAAGGTTAAAAGAAAAACAATGTATTTCAGTTATAGTCTTGTATTTAAATAACTGCAGCTTAAGATAGGGTAATGATGACTATATATACAGTTGCCTACAGGAGTTCTTTTCCTCCCTGTTTGTCCATTATACTAATAATGTAGACATGAGGTGACAGGAGTTATGACTTCATATGATAAGTGTTACAGCCACTGACAACAGATTATCAGATTATGGGTGGTGGGGGGGGGCAGTTAGAGCAGGTGATCACAGGTGCTGCCTTTGCCTCCAGGTGTGAGTGATGTGACAGGAATTATGACCTCACAAGACAAGTGTTACCTTCACTGACACTTGTTTCATCAAAAGATTAAACACGTAGACGTTTACAGTCATCCATAGACTCACATTTATGGTACAACAGTTGCAGAAGTGCATGCAACACACCTGGTTCCACATTGAGCTGAGAATCCAACGATGCAGTGTACTGATAGATGGGAAACGAAATTGACTTCTATCAGGCAAGTAGTGATAAGCTTTCGGGCTTAAGCTGCGAAAGGTCAGTACTCGACTGATATCCTCCTCAGACCAGTATATTACAGGGACACCAGTTGAGAACAAAATCACTTGGGAAGAGAAAAAAAACTACTAAAAACATCATTAGTCGCAGCAGTAGCCTTGATAAAAGTATTTTCTCTTTGGTCTTGCAAATAAATCCTCTCCTTCTCCCATCCTTTTTTTTTTCTCAGTGAGAGGAACATCTCTCTCCCTCCTTACATCATCCAGTTCACGTTGTAAATCCACAGTGATCAGAACTGGTCTCTCTTCCTCTGACTTGTCTGCTACTATTAATGTTCCTATGTCCAATAGGGCACAGAGAGAGAGAGAGAGAGAGAGAGAGAGAGAGAGAGAGAGAGAGAGATTGTAACTATGTACAATTGCCTACAGGATAACCTTTCCTCCCTGTTGTGCTCATTATATTAATAATGTAGACATTAGGTGAGGTTCTTAGATTAGACTTTTTGTGCAAGAGATAGGAAACGTAGGACTTAGGTGTGTTCTCCTGTGGCTGGGATAGGGCATGTAGCTGAGAGGATAGATAGAGTCTTGTCAGGGGAAGTACCAATCCGGTAGTGTGTCTTAGAGTAGGAGGCAACGACATAGGAAAGGTTAGGAGTGAGGAACTTTTCAGCAGGTATAGGGAGGCATTAGGGAAGATTAGTGATAGGGTAGGGAACCCAATAGTATGTGGTGTCTCGTCTAGAAGAGGAGTTGGCGGTGAAAGGCTGTCCAAGGCAATTGCTATAAATTGCCGACTGGAATAAAAAAAACATTGTGTAAGCAATGGTTGGGCGTTCATTGATAACTGGCGACGATTCTACGGCAACGACTACCTGTACAGTCGTGACGGGGTACACTTGTCTGGAGCGTGAAATTGTCACTCCGAAGGGGAAGTTTCGCCAGTAGATAGAGGGGAGTATAATTGGTTACTCAGAACAAGGGGTAAAACAGGACCAGGGAAGGGTAGGTTTAAATGTGTACTATACAAACAGTAGGAGCATTAGAAATAAAATAGACTTGCTGAGAGCGGTTGTATGTACTGAGAATGTAGACGTCATAGTAGCCACCTAAACCTGGATGAATCTGGCGAGCAAGAACTTTTTATCTGAGTAACACAAAGAAGGGTACAACCTTTTTCACAAGGACAGGGAAGGTAGGAAGGGGGGAGGAGTTGCACTCTTCGTCAGAGATACATTAAAATGGTGCATTAATAATACAATAAAGGGTGAAATAGGAACTGAGTCTGTATGGGTAGAAATGGCAGAAAGAAGCGAAAACTAATTATGGGAGTGATTTACCGGCCCCCAAGTCTTGGGAAAGAAGCAACTCAGCCCATATGGCAGGAAATGAGTAGGGCAGCAATATACAACAACCTATGCATTATGGGGGATTTCAACTTCAGAAATATTGACTGGGACAACATTGTAGGTGACTATGAATCTGAAGACTTCCTAGACGCAGTACAGGACAATTTTTTTAATCAACTAATTACAGAACCTACTAGAGGTGACAATATATTAGACCTAGTATGAACAAATAAAGAAAATATTATCAGAGATAGCACAATAGGGGAAGAACTTGGGAACAGTGATCACAGAGAAATCAGGTTTACCCTAAATTTGGAAAGGAAAAATAATGAAAATATGGTCAGAGTCCCAGACTTTCCATGGGCGGATTATGAGGGGTTAAGAAGGTACCTAGGCTTAGTTTAGAGTGTGTTGTATACATAATGTCCCGAGAAAGCAGTCATGATTATAAGAACCAATTTCGTCTTTCACTGCTTTTGAAGGCTATTGACTTAAGGGGAGGGGGGGGGGTGAGAGGCGTGGCCTAGAATGGCGGACAGGTGTAACGCTTGTCATTAATTAATAAAGAGCTTGTAAGCTGGTAAGATTAATTCGTCCAGGAATACGTCTTCTTTGTGAGTCAGCTTATTCACAACTTGATAACTCGGTTAAGCGAGATGTTTCCAGAAGTTGCTAACCATGTTAACAAGTTTAGCTAAGACGGTGACTATCGTGAAAGACTTTGGCTCCTCCTCGATAAAAAAAGTCAACTTGTTATCTCATTGTTCATGTAGAGCGGGGAATCATTAGTTTAGGCACAGCCGGTGTTTCGCATAGTGTATGTGTCTTAATATTGGCATAGTTTATGTGAGTATATGTTTGTTAGCATAGCATGTGTATCTCAGTGTTGACATGCCGAGTATATCTCAGTTTTGGCATAGCGTGTGTAGTGCATTCCAGAAGCAGGCGAAGATTTACACCCTCAACTGACTGGGTTTCGTGTGTATTCCACTACAACAACGAGCATTGCCCAGCGTGCTTGTTCAGTTTACCTTCATCGCTCTTTAATACGTGGGAACAACACAAGAGGCGGTTTTCTGTACAGGCTTACAACACCAGTGACGATCAATCCTGTGTCGTCCAGGGCAGAGTTGGATCCTGACATCAATTATACAGACATTCCACTCCACCAATTCTAGTCCAGTATAACAAAGTCCCCTGATCGAGTATAACATATTCCCTGATTGAGTATAACAAAGTCTCCAGGCCCAGTATAACAAAGTCCCCAGATCGAGCATAACAAAGTCCCCTGATCGATTATAACAAAGTCACCACGCTGAGTATAACAAAGGCCTCTGGTCGAGTATAACAAAGTCCCCTGGTCGAGAATAACAAAGTCCCCTGATCCTAGTCTAACAAAGTCCCCTGGACGAGTATAACAAAGTCCCCTAATCGAGTATAACAAAGTCCCCTGATCGAGTATAACAAAGTCCCCTGGTCCAGTATAACAAAGTCCCCTGATGGAGTATAACATATCCCCTCATCGAGAATAACAACGTGTAATAGGCCCCTGTCTCATCAACAGAACGTATTATATAAATGGGTCAATACATCTGATATTATATTCAGATTCACCACCCTGTAACTGTCCACTGTCTATGAGTAAGACATGAGATTGACACGTGAGCGGGCAACTTACCCAAGAGGGCGAGACCCATAGCTCAGCATTTCTGTAAGCACGCACTGCGATGCCCCTAAGCTTCAGTAGCTCACCTCAACTCATATCGAAAGGACGTGACCAAACGTTTATCATACATAAACGCCGTCCCTTTTCTCATTCACTCCTAGACAGTGAGACTTACGGTTGATATACACTCAGGAATTATATATACAACCTTTTATAATAAAACAAAGGAACTACCGTTTGGGTTTCGTTACTTAAAACCCAAATATAAATATGTGTGAACGGACTGGTTAATTGGACAAGCAGCCGATTCATATAGGTGGCAAGCGGTGTGTACGGATTCTTCAAACTGGTAGTCGTATCATCCGTCTGTGTCTTGTGAAAAACAAGAAACCACACAGCAGTGACGCGTTACATAATCCGAGTGTTTAAAACTATATCCCGTATTGAGACGATATGTAGTGAGCGCTCCTTATCTCTGTCACATACAAATACGTGCAGAATTCGTAATATACAAATATTACAGCCTGTTGGTACATATCCAGATTGAGCCGGTTGAGATAGACTCCACTCAGCATTCCCTAGACATTACAGTGTTGCAGTGTTGAACAACAGTTTCGTAACCTGGAATTCAATTGGTATTTCACTAGCAGCTGAGCAGTATTGTTGTGTCGTCAGCGCGAATTACGAATTCCGGTGTCATCATACAGATCTCCATATATACGTGGACTGTGAAGAATTGGCACACGGCAGTTTTCGCCAGCGAACCAGCACGACCAGTGTGATAACCAATCATAGTTTTCTGATCGCCGGAGGAGGAACTCACCTAAATCAAGTGGACTCGTCTCTCACCAAAGCAGAAGCGTCATCTCGTTGCCAAGGAAACCAGCAGCAGCGCACGCATCCTAGGAAGAGGCCCCACCCACACTCCACTCAGAACTCTTGAAGGATCACATTTTCTATACAGACGTACTACTCTGTATAAATAGGTATTTATATTACATAATTCTACACACATGAACACGTTCGAGAGATATCTTCACACCTATAGGTTCGTCGGATAGGATTATTTCAATGATAAAGTGTCGAATGTAAGATTAATGTATTGAAATCCTATAATTTACAGTAGTTTGTAAGTGTCTGTCTTCTTATTGATAGTTTAATAATTAACTACACTTCATATTCATTTGTCTTGTAAATGAGAGGCAAGTGATCTACTTACTGTTAAGTATTCATTGACCCAAGGGGGCTAATAGATAATTTCTAAGTTTCCCATGTCTAATGTAGATGAAATCGAACGCCTAGCGCAACTATTTGCTGATAACCAACTCATCGATGATCAAGCCCAGACTGACATAGATTTTGAGTATGGAACACAGTTAAATGAGTCGGTAGGAAGTAGTGAGAAAGTTATAGACGAATCATTTGACGACTTAAACCGTCGTACCCTACGGTCTGGTAATCACTATAGTACCTCACCTAAGTATACTAAAGCAGTTACCCCTGTTACAGGTGATAGTGTGTCTGTTGCTAAATCGGTAACAACCTTATTAACCCAGCCTTCTGTTAAGAGTAAGAATACTAACTTGCTTAATAACACTAAAATGGCATCTTCTAACCCTCACACCATTACTAATACCACACCTAAAGCTGATAATGTTATTAATATCATGCAGCGCAGCGACAATGTTCGAAATTTCACGGGACAAGACGATTATAGGGTCGCACATTTTATTCGTGCATGTGAAGATAGCATGCGCAATAGTCACATAACGACTGACGAAGAAAAGAAAGCATATGTACGTTCCCATATAACGCAGGGTTCCTATGCAGGCAGTCGTTTATATGCGTTTGGTTTACAAAGCCCTGACTATGAAAAGTTCAAGCGAACGCTAATTGGGATTATTGGGGGTAGGTCACAGCTGGGCCAACTTCAGATGTCACAGATGCCTCACTCCCAGACTCCTTATGCGACACACTTAGCTCCGATCGCTCCTCCCCGCCTAACATATAAACAGAAAACATCGTTACAATGCGCACATTGTAATAAACGTGGCCACGTAATGGAAGATTGTTTTCAGCTCCGAGGTAATAGTGCAAATAAAGCCACACCCGGTGCAAAGCCATTCTCAAGGTCAAACAGAGAGGGAGCTAAAGCAGCACCTCCTCCTCCTACCCAGACAGCGCGCAAATGGTGCGCTCTTCACAAATCGACATCTCATAGTTCACATGAGTGCGATATACTAATAAAGGCTAGGGGAGTGGACCTAAGTGAAACGGAGGTGTCGTATAGGCGCAAGCAGAAACGTCCCCAGGACAAGTCATCGGGGGAAGACCAGCGCACACTACAGCAAGGAGAGGGATAGATAGGGTAATTCCCGCCCCTCCTCACAGCACTTCTATAGCGGCCTCATTAATAGCGGCGCTTAGAAAAGTGGAAGTGTTGTCAGTACCGGTGAGAGTGGATAATACCAGATTGGCTCTTGATATAGACACAGGTGCTTGCGCTAATGTATTGGCCTTGACATCATATCACGAGTTACAACGTAAATTCCCTCACCGCAAATTCAAATGGAGGCCTAGTAACGCTGAGCTCGAAGGAGTTTCAGGTACTCAGCTGAGCATCAAAGGAATGGTGACGTTACCTCTCAGATTCTCAAGACGTGGTACGCCCTTCTACGCGGACTTTTATATAGTTCAGCAGTTCAATTTGCCAGCTGACGGGTTACTTGGTCTACCAACTCTTCGAAAGAACATGATAGATGTTCATCCACGTAATAATAGTGTTACGTTTAAAGGTGTTTCCTACACAGCAATGAGTCATTCTGAACCTATGCTCACCGCTAGGACGAAAGTGTTGTCTACCAATCCTATTAAGAGGAAGGCGGATCTTGCGTCAGAGATATCTCTCGACCTCAACCACACACCTTCCCAGCGTGATTACAGCAGCAAGAGTTGGAAGATAGTACCTGCAATGTTGAAGAGTACTCTCCATTACCAGAATGAGGAATTCACCAACGCAAAAATCCTGTGAGCTGAAGTGAACATTAGTTCTGCAAATGATTCGTTCACTGCCCAGGGTGTGACAGGACGTGACTGCAGTTGTTGTGACTGTTCATCAATCAACATCCTGTCAACAAAATTCTTTCGTATGGCGTGAACAACCCCCAGTTACCAGCACCCAGCACCCACCCTAGTGATGATGACACATCCGGTCTGAGAGATGGTCTCAGCATTCTGAGGTATGGTGTTGTGGATGACGTTGTGTAACAATTAGCGGCGGTTTGCTGTACTCAGGATTTTTGTGAGCATTGACCCAATCACCGGACCTTGGAATCAGCTGTGTCTACTGTGAGACACACACACACACAAGTCTACGGGATTGCGGGAGCAATTTCACATTATCAAGAAATTAAAGAAAGGATGTTATGTGTGTGATTTTATAGATATCACAGCAATGTCGAAGTGCAACCAAATAAATTCCTAATTCGAGGTATTGTTGCGAATTGCCAACAGACTCGACTGGCCAGGATAGATCAAATAGCACCACATGTCAAGGTGATCGATCATCCTCAGGGCAAGACACGCCTGTTAGAGCTGCTTGCCGACTACAGATAGTAGCCTTGCCAGGGGAAACGCTAGGTCAGACAGATTTAACATCCCATCATATAGCGTTAAAGGAAGGAACCAACCCTATTTACATACCAGCTTATAGACTACCTCATAGCCAGCGCGCTGTAGTGCAAGATATGGTACAGGGTATGTTAGATGAGAATGTCATTAGACACTCAAAATCCCCCTTTAATAGCCCATTATTCCTCGTCCCGAAAAAGGATGGTGGATGGCGCCCTGTCATAGATTTCAGGCGCGTAAATGATCAAACAATCCCTGATAGGTACCCAATGCCTATCGTGAGTGACATATTGCAATCCTTAGGCAAGGATAATGCGGTATTTAGCAACTTAGATTTGCTTAGTGGGTATTGGCAAATACCACTCGATGAAAAATCACGAGAAATCACGACATTTAGCACGCTTCTAGGCCACTTTGAGTTTCTACGAATGCCATTTGGTCTCAGAAATGCCCCACTAACATTTCAAAGAATGATCAACACCCTGTTTGCCGGACTAATTGGTAACACAGTCTGCGCTTATTTGGATGATCTAATAGTAGTCAGTAAGGACGTCGATTCCCATCTGATAAAACTGCGTGAAGTTTTGGCCAAACTTTCCACAGCAGGACTCAAAATAAAACTCTCAAAGTGCGAGTTTTTAAAATCCAGAATCCATTTCCTTGGTCATGTAGTCGACGGTGAGGGCATACACACAGTTAATGATAAAGTCAAAGCTGTATCTCAGTTCCCGCGTCCTACCTCAAATGATCATGTGCGTAGCCTTCTCGGATTATCTGGTTATTATCGTTCCTTTATCAAGGACTATGCAACATTAGCATCGCCCCGAACGAGGTTGCTCAAAAAAAAGATGCAGTGTTTATATAGGATGCTGAACACGAGGAAAGTTTTACGGCATTGAAGACAGCGCTAACCAATGCCCCGGTTCTAGCATTCCCAGACTACACTCAACCTTTCACTCTCTGTACTGACGCTCCCGGAATTGGAGTCGGAGCAGTGCTCATGCAAGAGGACACGCGTGGGAAGTTTAGAGTGATAGCATTTGCAAATCGCAAACTAATCGATGCTGAAACACGTTATTCGGTGACGCATTTAGAAACGTTAGCCGTTGTGTGGGCACTTAAGAAGTTCAAAGACATTATCTTTGGCTACAAGATAACTGTTTTTACTGATCATGCGGCAGTCACCGAACTGTTCCATGGCAGAAACTTATCAGGTATTTACCTGGGAGGGCGAATGTTGTCGCCGACGCTCTGTCAAGAAATATAGCACCAGTAATGCCTGTATCAGCATTCACTCTTTCGCAGCTGGAAGATGAGCAACGACGCGACCCATATTGGTCAGCTGTTATTTTTGCTCTCGAATCGGGCGAGGATGTTAAACTCCCCAAGTTATTTCTTCCCTTAAGTCAGTTTGAATTACGACATAACATACTCAATAGGACGAGAAAATCTCCTGAGGGTAATGTGTCTCAAATAGTCGTACCTGACACGTTGCGCAAAGCAGTAATGACATTGTTCCACGATGTCCCACAAGCAGGTCACCAAGGTCGTGATAAATGCTTAGCGGATTTACGAAAGAAGTATTTCTGGAACACTATGAAGAAAGACATAGAATTACACATAGCTAATTGTTTGGCATGTGCTCAACATAAAAGATCAACAGGATCACCTGCCCCGATTCTACAATATCCTACACCAGACCGTCCGTTTGACACAGTCGCTGTTGATGTGTTACAACTCCCAATGAGTCATCAGGGATCAGGATACGTCTTAGTGTGTGTGGATCATTTTTCCAGGTTCGTGGTCTTGATCCCACTAAAAAGCAAACGGCCGAAGCAGTAGCCTATGCATTAGTGATGAATCTCATATGTCCATATACTACGCCTAAAGTTCTACTCTCTGATAATGGAACAGAGTTCAAGAATGAGCTAATAGAACATATATGTTTGCAATATGGAATTAAACAAACTTTTGTGACAGCTTATCATCCACAGGCTAATGGCCTTGTTGAAAGAACCAATCGTAAAATCCTAGAAATACTGCGTCCAATTGTTAGTGGTTTTCAATACGCATGGGAGGATTGGTTACCGCAGGTTGCAGCGTCGATAAATGGGTTAGTTAATAGCTCTACGGGCAAAACACCCTACTATATTGTCTATGGCACAGATAAATGTCTGCCTTACGACATCCTTACAGAGGCGCCATACCCGGTATATAATACGGATGATTTTGCGGCAAAACAAATTCATGTCTTTACAGAAATTCATAACCAAGTACGATCACAGCTAGCGGCGTCACGCGCCGAAATGATCATCAAACAGCATAAACATGCTAAACCTATCGCACTGAACGTTGGGGACGCTGTTATGTTACAGGTACCTGAAAGGAACTCCAAACTTTCGGCGAAATTTTCTGGTCCATTCCGCATAATCTCAAAAGAAGCAGGCAACAAATTCAAAATATGGAAGCCTAATGCACAGATCGCAGATGTCGTGCACGCGGATCGTCTGAAGAAGACCCAGATAAATGTCTTACCTCAAGTTGATGATAATGTGATTGATACATCCTTACAGACTGTTCAGAAGCAAAATGTCCCAAATGACTATTGTATGAAACTACGTTCTGCGAGTAGAAGTTAACTCGTACTTTCGCGTCAGATGGAAAACGTCGACGGCCAACTACAATCAGCATTGGACATTCTTCATGGTCTCAGCACAGCTTCGATGAATTCGACAATAGTTTCATGAACGTTGTCGTTCAAGCTGTATCTCAACAGAATCGTGTTATTTCTCAAACCTTTCACGCGATTACTGCTCTAGAATCAAAGGTTAATGCAATCATAATGGAGTCTAACCAAGTTTCGAGGATTGTTACTAGGTTACAGAAAGCAATCCCGACGTTAGAATGGCTCCTTTACTTCACAGAATATTTGCATGCTGCTGAAATTTCAGTTCATAAAATTGTAACCTCTAAAAATGAAGTAATAGAGAGCATTGCAGATGCCGGGATAGGACGTGTAGACGCGAAGCTTGTGCCTGTGCAGACGCTTCTTGAAGCTTTAAAAATAGCCAAGTTGCAGTATCATTTTACTCCGATTTTCAATGACAATGAGGTTCAATATCATTACCCACTGTTGGAGTCCACCCTCACGCACAATGCAATTCTGATCCACATTCCTATGAGAGGGCAACATGAGTTTAATGCATGGCATTTAGAACCCTTCCCCTGGTTTGTGAACGACACACTGTATACCCTAGATAGGCCTAAAGAACTTTTCTTAGTAGATGAAGAATATTCATTGTTATCAATAGAGGATTCTGAGGTACTGTCACGGTGTAAGTCGTCTTATCTACACCTACACGTATGTCCAGCCTACATTGTTTGCATTTATTCCTGCTGCAGAGGGAATATGTGAATTGGCAGTCATACAACCAAATGTACGCACAGCGTTAGCGCAATGCAGTTATAGGCCAGTTAGTCTAAAGACTGCGTTCCACGCTCACCTTCAGAATGTGCAGTATTGGTTCTTTCCAAATCTCACTACTGTAATTTTAAAATGCCAAAATGGTGTTAAGCAGCTAGTTGTGAAAGGGCATTACAAGGCTCTTGATTACTGTGAAATCACTTGTAGTACATTACGGACCTTGCCTACTCATCAGCATTTTGCGTTAAATCGAAAACTCAAGTCTGCTTTAATTCCACTTCCTATAATGAATTTCACTATCAAGGGTATTCAAATAGTATCAGAGAAATTAAAAGTGTTAGCTTTCTTGAACGAGACACATTTTGCTGATTTGAATAATAACTTGCCATTTTATCTGTCACGGGAATTTGCACTACCAAGTCTTACGATTCCCTCTATTCTGTTAATTCTGGCAATAATGTTCCTGTTCTGTTATTACCGGGCAGTATCATCCAAATTCAACATTGTTCATAACATACTAACCCGTACGACACAAAAGTCTAGGTCCCCTGTAGTAGAGAATACCCCTACAGTAATTTCCCCAGCTTAGTGTCTACATATCTGTTTATAACATGGTTAGGGTTGTCTAGGATGTACTGTACTCTGTGAGTTATTTAGGCCTCACGGAGCTCGGCTGGTAGGTGACCGAGCGATGTAATAGGCCCCTGTCTCATCAACAGAACGTATTATATAAATGGGTCAATACATCTGATATTATATTCAGATTCACCACCCTGTAACTTTCCACTGTCTATGAGTAAGACATGAGATTGACACGTGAGCGGGCAACTTACCCAAGAGGGCGAGACCCATAGCTCAGCATTTCTGTAAGCACGCACTGCGATGCCCCTAAGCTTCAGTAGCTCACCTCAACTCATATCGAAAGGACGTGACCAAACGTTTATCATACATAAACGCCGTCCCTTTTCTCATTCACTCCTAGACAGTGAGACTTACGGTTGATATACACTCAGGAATTATATATACAACCTTTTATAATAAAACAAAGGAACTACCGTTTGGGTTTCGTTACTTAAAACCCATATATAAATATGTGTGAACGGACTGGTTAATTGGACAAGCAGCCGATTCAAACGTCTCCTGGCGCAGTATAACAAAGTCAACAGATCGAGCATAACAAAGTCCCCTAATCGATTATAACAAAGTCCCCTGGTCGAGTATAACAAGGGCCCTGATTTAGTAAGACAAAGTCCCCTGATCGAGTATAACAAAGCCCCCTGGACGAGTACAACAAAGACCCCTGATCGAGTATAACAAATTCCCCTGATCGAGTATAACATATCCCCTGATCGAATATAACAAAGTCCCAGGCGGAGTATAACAAAGTCCCCTGATCGAGTATAACAAATCTCCTGGTCGAGTATAACAAAGTATTCTAATCGAGTATAACAAAGGCCCCTCGTCGAGTATAAAAAAGTCATCTGATCGAGTATAACAAAGTACCCTGATCGAGTATAACATATCACCTGATCGAGTATAACAAAGTCCGATGGTCGAGTATAACAAAGTCCCCTAATCGAGTATAACAGAGTCCCCTGGTCGAGTATAACAATGTCCCCTGATCGAGTATAACAAAGGCCCCTCATAGAGTATAGCAAAGTCCATTGGTCAAATATAGGAAAGTCCACTCATCGAGTATAACAAAGTCCCCCGATCGAGTATAACTAAGGCATCTGGTCGAGTATGACAAAGTCCCCTGATCAAGTATAAAAAAGTCTCCTGGTCGAGAATAACAAAGTGCCCTAATCGACTATAACAAAGTCCCCTGGTCGACTATAGCAAAGTCCCCTGGTCGAGTCTAACAAAGACACCTCATCGAGTATAACAAAGGCCCCTAATCGAGTATAACAAAGAGCCCTGATCGAGTATAACAAAGTCCCTTGATCGAGTATAACAAAGTCCCCTGCTCGAGTATAACAAAGTCCCCTGATCGAATATAACAAAGGCCCCTAAATCGAGTATAACAAAGTCCATTAGTCAAGTATAAAAAAGTCCCCTGGTCCAGTATAACAAAGTCCCCAGATCGAGCATAACATATCCTCTATCCGAGTATAACAACGTCTCCTGGCGCAGTATAACAAAGTCCTCAGATGGAGCATAACAAAGTCCCCTAATCGATTATAACAAAGTCCCCTGGTCGAGTATAGCAAAGGGCCCTGATCGAGTAAGACATAGTCCCCTGATCGAGTATAAAAAAGTCCCCTGATGCTAGTATAACAAAGTCCACTGGACGAGTATAACAAAGACACCTGAACCGAGTATAACAAAGACCCCTGATCGAGTATAACATATCCCCTGATCGAGTATAACAAAGTCCCTGGTGGAGTATAACAAAGTCCCTTGGTCGAGTATAACAAAGTTTTCTAATCGAGTATAACAAAGTCCCCTGAACCTGGTATAACAAAGCCCCCTGGACGAGTATAACAAATTCCCCTGATCGAGTATAACAAAGTCCCCTGATCGAGAATAACAAAGTCTCCTGGTCCAGGATAACAAAGTCCCTTGATCGAGTATAACATATCCCCTGATCAAGTATAACAAAGTCTCCTGGCCCAGTATAACAAAGTCCCCATATCGAGCATAACAAAGTCCCCTGACCGAGTATAACAAAAGCCTCTGGTCGAGCATAATAAAGTCCCTGGTCGAGAATAACAAATTCCCCAGATCCTAGTATAACAAAGCCCCCTGGACGAGTATAACAAAGTCCCCTGATCGAGTATAACAAAGTCCCATGATCGAGTATAACAAAGTCCCCGGGTCCAGTATAACAAAGTCCCCCGATCGAGTATAACATATCCTCTCATCGAGTATAACAACGTTTTCTGGCGCAGTATAACAAAGTCCTCAGATCGAGCATAACTAAGTCCCCTGATCGATTATAACAAAGTCCCCTGGTCGAGTATAACAAAGGGCCCTGATCGAGTAAGACAAAGTCCCCTGATCGAGTATAACAAAGTCCCCTGATCCTAGTATAAGAAAGCCCACTGGACGAGTATAACAAAGACACCTGAACCGAGTATAACAAAGTCCCCTGATCGAGTATAACATATCCCCTGATCGAGTATAACATATCCCCTGATCGAGTATAACAAAGTCCCTGGTATAGTATAACAAAGTCCCCTGGTCGAGTATAACAAAGTTTTCTAATCGATTATAACAAAGGCCCCTGGTCGAGTATAACAAAGTTTTCTAATCGAGTATAACAAAGGCCCCTGGTCGAGTATAACAATGTCCCCTAATCAAGGATAACAAAGTCCCCTGATCGAGTATAACAAAGTCCCCTGATCAAGTATAACATATCCCCTCATCGAGTATAACAAAGTCCCCTGGTCGAGTAAAACAAAGTCCCTGATCGAGTATAACAGAGGCCCCTCATCGAGTATAGCAAAGTCCGTTGCTCAAATATAGGAAAGTCCACTGATCGAGAATGACAAAGTCCCCTGACCAAGTATGAAAAAGTCGCCTGGTCGAGTATAACAAAGTCCCCTGATCGGGTATAACAAAGTCGCCTAGTCGAGTATAGCAAAGTCCCCTGGTCGAGTAAAACAAAGCCCCCTTATCGAGTATAACAAAGGCCCCTAATCGAGTATAACAAAGTCCCCTGATTGAGTATAACAAAGTCCCCCGATTGAGTATAACAAAGTTCTCTGGTTGAGTATAACAAAGTCCCCTCATCAAGTATAACATATCCCCTGGTCGAGTGTAACAAAGTCCTCTGGTCAAGTATAAAAAAGTCCCCTGATCACGTACAACAAAGTCCCCTGGTCGTGTATAACAAAGTCCCCTGTTCGAGTATAACAAAAGGCCCCTCATTGAGTATAACAAAGTCTATTGGTCAAGTATAAAAAAGTCCCCTGGTCGAGTATAACAAAGTCCCCTAATCGAGTATAACAAAGTCCTCTGGTTGAGTATAACAAAGTCCCCTGATCGAGTATAACAAAGTCCCCTGCTCGAGTATAACAAAGTCCCCTGATCGAGTATAACAAAGGGCCCTCATCGAGTATAACAAAGTCCATTGGTCAAGTATAAAAAAGTCCCCTGGTCGATTATATCAAAGTCCCCTAATCGAATATAACAAAGTCCTCTGGTCGAGTATAAAAAAGTCCCCTGATCGAGAATAACAAATTTCCGTGATCTAGTATAACAAAGTCCCCTGATCGATTATAACAAAGCCGCCTAATCGAGTATAACAAAGACCCCTGGTCGAGTATAACAAAGTCCCCTGTTCGAGTCTAACATTACGTCCCCTTATCGAGTATAACCAATTCCCCTTATCGAGTATAACAAAGTCCCCTTATCGAGTATAACAAAGTCCGCTGATCGAGTATAACAAAAGTCCCCTGATCGAGTATAACAACGTCTTGTGGCCCAGTTTAACAAAGTCCCCAGATCGAGCATAACAAAGTCCCCTAATCGATTATAACAAAGTCCCCTGGTCGAGTATAACAAAGGGCGCTGATCGAGTAAGACAAAGTACCCTGATCAAGCATAACAAAGTCCCCTGATTCTAGTATAACAAAGCCCCCTGGACGAGTATAACAAAGTCCCCTGAACCGAGTATAACAAAGTCCCCTGGTCGAGTATAAAAAATTTTCTAATCGAGTATAACAAAGGCTCCTGGTCGAGTATAACAAAGTCCTCTAATCAAGTATAACAAAGTCCTTTGATCGAGTATAAAAAAGTACCCTAATCAAGTAAAACAAAGTCCCCTGATCCAGTATAACAAAGTGCCCTGATCGAGTATAACATATCCCCTGATCGAGTATAACAAAGTCCTCTGGTCGAGTATAACAAAGTCCCTGATCGAGTATAACAAAGTCCCTGGTCGAGTATATAACAAAGCCCCCTGATCGAGTATAACAAAGTCCCTGGTCTAGTATAACAAAGGCCCCTAATCGAGTATAACAAAGTACCCTGATTGAGTATAAAAAAGTCCCCTGATCGAGTATAACAAAGTACTCTGGTTGAGTATAGCAAAGTCCCCTGATCGAGTATAACATATCCCCTGATCGAGTATAACAAAGTCCTCTGGTCGAGTATAAAAAAGTCCCCTGATCGCGTATAACAAAGTCCCCTGGTCGTGTATAACAAAGTTCCCTGATCGAGTATAACAAAGGCCCCTCATTGAGTATAACAAAGTCCATTGGTCAAGTATAAAAAAGCCCCCTGGTCGAGTATAACAAAGTCCCCTAATCGAATATAACAAAGTCCTCTGGTCGAGTATAAAAAAGTCCCCGAGTATAAAAAAGTCCCCTGATCGAGTATAACAAAGTCCCTTGCTCGAGTATAACAAAGTCCCCTGATCGAGTATAACAAAGTCCATTGGTCAAGTATAAAAAAGTCCCCTGGTCCAGTATAACATATCTCTTGATCGAGTATAACAACGTGTCCTGGCCCAGTTTAAAAAAGTCCCTAGATCGAGCATAACAGAGTCCCCTAATCGATTATAACAAATTCCCCTGGTCGAGTATAAAAAAGGGCCCTGATCGAGTAAGACAAAGTCCCCTCATCGAGCATAACAAAGTCCCCTGATCCTTGTATAACAAGGCCCGCTGGACGAGTATAACAAAGTCCCCTGAACCGAGTATAACAAAGTCCCCTCATCGAGTATAACATATCCCCTGATCGAGTATAAAAAAGTCCCTGGTGGAGTATAACAAAAACCCTGGTCGAGTGTAACAAAGTTTACTAATCAAGAATAACAAAGGCCCCTGGTTGAGTATAACAAAGTTTTCTAATCGAGTATAACAAAGGCCCCTGGTCGAGTATAACAAAGTCCCCTAATAAAGTATAACAAAGTCCTTTGATCGAGTATAACAAAGTCCCCTAATCAAGTATAACAAAGTCCCCTGATTGAGTATAACAAAGTCCCCTGATCGACTATAACATATCCCCTGATCGAATATATCAAAGTCCTCTGGTCGAGTATAACAAAGTCCCCTGATCGAGTATAACAAAGTCCCCTGGTGGAGTATCCCTAAGTCCCTGATCGATTATGACAAAGGGCCCCTCATCGAGTATAGTAAGTCCATTGGTCAAATATAGGAAAGTCCACTGATCGAGTATGACAAAGTCCCCTGATCAAGAATAAAAAAGGCCCCTGAACGAGTATAACAAAGTCACCTGATCGAGTATAACAAAGTCCCCTGGTTGAGTATAACAAAGTCCCCTGATCAAGTATAACATATCCTCTGATTGAGTATAACAAAGTCCCCTGATTGAGTATAACAAAGTCCTCTGGTTGAGTATAACAAAATCTCCTGATCGAGAATAACATATCAACTGGTCGAGTATAACAAAGTCCTCTGGTCGAGTATAAAAAGGTCCCCTGATCGCGTATAACAAAGTCCCCTGATCGAGTATAACAAAGGCCCTCATTGAGTATAACAAAGTCCATTGGTCAGGTATAAAAAAGTCCCCTGGTCGAGTATAACAAAGTCCCCTAATCGAGTATAACAAAGTCCTCTGGTCGAGTATAAAAAAGTCCCCTGATCGAGTATAACAAAGTCCCCTGCTCGAGTATAACAAAGTCCCCTGATCGAGTATAACAAAGGGCTCTCATCGAGCATAACAAAGTCCATTGGTCAAGTTTAAAAAAGTCCCCTGGTTGAGTATCCCTAAGTCCCTGATCGATTATAACAAAGGGCCCCTCATTGAGTATAGTAAAGTCCATTGGTCAAATATAGGAAAGTCCACTGATCGAGTATGACAAAGTCCCCTGATCAAGTATGAAAAAGTCGCCTGGTCTAGTATAACAAAGGCCCCTAATCGAGTATAACAAAGTAACCTGATTGAGTATAAAAAAGTCCCCTGATCGAGTATAACAAAGTACTCTGGTTGAGTATAACAAAGTCCCCTGATCGAGTATAACATATCCCCTGATCGAGTATAACAAAGTCCTCTGGTCGAGTATAAAAAAGTCCCCTGATCGCGTGTAACAAAGTCCCCTGGTCGTGTATAACAAAGTCCCCTGATCGAGTATAACAAAGGCCCCTCATTGAGTATAACAAAGTCCATTGGTCAAGTATAAAAAAGTCCCCTGGTCGAGTATAACAAAGTCCCCTGATTGAGTATAACAAAGTCCTCTGGTTGAGTATAACAAAATCCCCTGATCGAGAATAACATATCAACTGGTCGAGTATAACAAAGTCCTCTGGTCGAGTATAAAAAGGTCCCCTGATCGCGTATAACAAAGTCCCCTGATCGAGTATAACAAAGGCCCCTTATTGAGTATAACAAAGTCCATTGGTCATGTATAAAATTTCACAAATTAGGAGTATAAAAGTCCCTGATAAAGGTATAACAAAGTCCTGCTCGATTATAACAAAGTCCCCTGATCGAGTATAACAAAGGGCTCTCATCGAGCATTACAAAGTCCATTGGTCAAGTTTAAAAAAGTCCCCTGGTGGAGTATCCCTAAGTCCCTGATCGATTATAACAAAGGGCCCCTCATTGAGTATAGTAAAGTCCATTGGTCAAATATAGGAAAGTCCACTGATCGAGTATGACAAAGTCCCCTGATCAAGAATGAAAAAGTCGCCTGGTCGAGTGTAACAAAGTCCCATAATCGTGCATAACAAAGTCTCCTGGTCGAGTATAGCAAGTCCCCTCATCAAGTATTACAAAGCCTCCTGATCGAGTATAACAAAGTCCCCTGATCGAGTATAACAAAGGCCTCTGGTCGAGAATAACAAAGTCCGCTTATCGAGTATAACAAAAGCCCCTGATCGAGTATAACAATGGCTCGTGGCCCAGTTTAACAAAGTCCCCAGATCGAGCATAACAAAGTCCCCTAATCGATTATAACAAAGTCCCCTGGTCGAGTCTAACAAAGGGCCCTGGTCGAGTAAGACAAAGTCCCCTGGACGAGTATAACAAAGTCCCCTGAACCGAGTATAACAAAGTCCCTTGATCGAGTATAACATATCCCCTGATCGAGTACAAATGAGTCCCTGGTGGAGTATAACAAAGTCCCCTGGTCGAGTATAACAAATTTTCTAATCGAGTATAACAAAGTCCCCTGGTCGAGTATAACAAAGTCCCCTGATAGAGTATAACAAAGGCCCCTCATCGAGTATAGCAAAGTCCATTGGTCAAATATAGGAATGTCCACTGATCGAGTATGACAAAGTCCCCTGATCAAGAATAAAAAAGTCCCCTGGTCAAGTATAACAAAGTCCCCTGGTCGAGTATAACAAAGTCCCCTGGTCTAGTATAACAAAGGCCCCTAATCGAGTATAACAAAGTCCCCTGATTGAATATAACAAAGTCCCCTGATCGAGTATGACAAAGTACTCTGGTTGAGTATAACAAAGTCCCCTGATCGAGTATAATAAAGTCCCCTCATCAAGGATAAAATATCCCCTGATTGAGTATAACAAAGTCCTCTGGTCGAGTATAAAAAAGTCCCCTCATCGAGTATAACAACGTCTCGTGGCCCAGTTTAACAAAGTCCCCAGATCGAGCATAACAAAGTCCCCTAATCGATTATAACAAAGTCCCCTGGTCGAGTATAACAAAGGGCGCTGATCGAGTAAGACAAAGTACCCTGATCAAGCATAACAAAGTCCCCTGATTCTAGTATAACAAAGCCCCTGGACGAGTATAACAAAGTCCCCTGAACCGAGTATAACAAAGTCCCCTGATAGAGTATAACAAAGGCCCCTCATCGAGTATAGCAAAGTCCATTGGTCAAATATAGGAATGTCCACTGATCGAGTATGACAAAGTCCCCTGATCAAGAATAAAAAAGTCCCCTGGTCGAGTATAACAAAGTCCCCTGATCGAGTATAACAAAGTTCCCTGGTCTAGTATAACAAAGGCCCCTAATCGAGTATAACAAAGTTCCCTGATTGAATATAACAAAGTCCCCTGATCGAGTATAACAAAGTACTCAGGTTGAGTATAACAAAGACCCCTGATCGAGTAGTATAATAAAGTCCCTCATCAGGATAAAACTATCCCTGATTGGAGTATAACAAAAGTCCTCTGGTCGAGTATAAAAAAAGTCCCCTCATCGAGTATAACAAATCCTTATCGAGTATAACAAAAAGTCCCCCTGATCGATTATAACAAAAGCAGCCTAATCGAGTATAACAAAGTCCCCTGGTCGAGTATAACAAAGTCCACTGTTTGAGTCTAACATTAAGTCCCCTTATCGACTATAATATATTCCCCTTATCGAGTATAACAAAGTCCCCTTATTGAGTATAACAAAGTCCCCTGATCGAGTATAACAAAGGCCTCTGGTCGAGTATAACAAAGTCCGCTCATCGAGTATAACAAAAGTCCCCTGATCGAGTATAACAACGTCTCGTGACCCAGTTTAAAAAAGTCACCCAGATCGAGCATAACAAAGTCCCCTAATCGATTATAACAAAGTCCCCTGGTCGAGTATAACAAAGGGCCCTGATCGAGTAAGACAAAGTCCCCTGATCAAGCATAATAAAGTCCCCTGATCCTAGTATAACAAAGCCCCATGGACGAGTATAACAAAGTCCCCTGATCGAGTATAACATATCCCTTATCGAGTATAACAGAGTCCCTTGTGGAGTATAACAATGTCCCCTGGTCGAGTATAACAAAGGCCCCTCATCGAGTATAGCAAAGTCCCCTGATCAAGAATAAAAAAGTCCCCTGGTCGAGTATAACAAAGTCCCCTGATCGAGTATGACAAAGTCCCCTGATCAAGAATAAAAAAGTCCCCTGGCCGAGTATAACAAAGTCCCCTGATCGTGCATAACAAAGTCCCCTCATCAAGTATAACAAAGCCTCCTGATCGAGTATAACAAAGTCCCCTGATCGAGTATAACAAAGCCCCCTGCTCGAGTATAAGTAAGTCCCCTGATGGAGTATAACAAAGTCTCCTGATCGAGTATAACAAAGACCCTCATCGAGTCCAAAAAAGGCCCCTGATCGAGTATAACAAAGTTCCCTGATCTAGTATAACAAAGGCCTCTGGTCGAGTATAACAAAGGCCCCTCCTCGAGTATAACAAAGTCCCCTGATCGATTATAACAAAGCCGCCTAATCGAGTATAACAGTCCCTGGTCGAGTATAACAAAGTCCGCACTGTTTGGAGTCTAATATTAAGTCCTTATCGACTATAATATATTCCCTTATCTGAGTATAACAAAGTCCTTATTGAGAGTGTAACAAAGTCCCTGATCGAGTATAACAAAGGCCTCTGGTCGGAGTATAACAAGAATCCGCTCATCGAGAGTATAACAAAGATCCCCTGATCGAGTATAACAACGTCTCGTGACCCAGTTTAAAAAAGTCACCCAGATCGAGCATAACAAAGTCCCCTAATCGATTATAACAAAGTCCCCTGGTCGAGTATAACAAAGGGCCCTGATCGAGTAAGACAAAGTCCCCTGATCAAGCATAATAAAGTCCCCTGATCCTAGTATAACAAAGCCCCATGGACGAGTATAACAAAGTCCCCTGATCGAGTATAACATATCCCCTGATCGAGTATAACAGAGTCCCTTGTGGAGTATAACAATGTCCCCTGGCCGAGTATAACAAAGGCCCCTCATCGAGTATAGCAAAGTCCCCTGATCAAGAATAAAAAAGTCCCCTGGTCGAGTATAACAAAGTCCCCTGATCGAGTATGACAAAGTCCCCTGATCGAAATAAAAAAGTCCCTGGCCGAGGTATAACAAAAGTCCCCTGATCATTGCATAACAAAAGTCCCCTCATCAAGTATAACAAAGCCTCCTGATCGAGTATAACAAAAGTCCCCTGATCGAGTATAACAAAGCCCCCTGCTCGAGTATAAGTAAGTCCCCTGATGGAGTATAACAAAGTCTCCTGATCGAGTATAACAAAGACCCTCATCGAGTCCAAAAAAGGCCCCTGATCGAGTATAACAAAGTTCCCTGATCTAGTATAACAAAGGCCTCTGGTCGAGTATAACAAAGGCCCCTCCTCGAGTATAACAAAGTCCCCTGATCGATTATAACAAAGCCGCCTAATCGAGTATAACAAAGTCCCCTGTTCGAGTATAACAAAGTCCCCTGTTCGAGTCTAACATTACGTCCCCTTATCGAGTATAACCAATTCCCCTTATCGAGTATAAGAAAGTCCCCTTATCGAGTATAACAAAGTCCGCTGATCGAGTATAACAAAAGTCCCCTGATCGAGTATAACAACGTCTCGTGGCCCAGTTTAACAAAGTCCCCAGATCGAGCATAACAAAGTCCCCTAATCGATTATAACAAAGTCCCCTGGTCGAGTATAACAAAGGGCGCTGATCGAGTAAGACAAAGTACCCTGATCAAGCATAACAAAGTCCCCTGATTCTAGTATAACAAAGCCCCCTGGACGAGTATAACAAAGTCCCCTGAACCGAGTATAACAAAGTCCCCTGGTCGCGTATAACAAAGGCCCTCATCGTTATAACCAAAGTCCATTGGTCCAAATATAGGAATGTCCACTGATCGAGAGTATGACCGAGTCCCTGATCAAGAATAAAAAGTCCCCTAGTCCATTATAACAAAGTCCTGAATTAAAGGTATAACAAAAAGTCCCTGGTCTAGTATAACAAAGGCCCCTAATCGAGTATAACAAAGTCCCCTGATTGAATATAACAAAGTCCCCTGATCGAGTATGACAAAGTACTCTGGTTGAGTATAACAAAGTCCCCTGATCGAGTATAATAAAGTCCCCTCATCAAGGATAAAATATCCCCTGATTGAGTATAACAAAGTCCTCTGGTCGAGTATAAAAAAGTCCCCTCATCGAGTATAACAAAGTCCCCTTATCGAGTATAACAAAGTCCCCTGATCGATTATAACAAAGCCGCCTAATCGAGTATAACAAAGTCCCCTGGTCGAGTATAACAAAGTCCACTGTTTGAGTCTAACATTAAGTCCCCTTATCGACTATAATATATTCCCCTTATCGAGTATAACAAAGTCCCCTTATTGAGTATAACAAAGTCCCCTGATCGAGTATAACAAA